>NC_087446.1:69320687-69582055 GCF_036321535.1 Camelus dromedarius
TTGAAATCTTGATCTAGTAGGCCATCAATGTCTATTTTATTGATCGTTCTTTGAGGGGATTTCTCTTGCTATTTTAATTGTCAGGACTTCCTCTGCTTCTTCATTCTGCTCATATCTCTCTGGCCCTGTGGCTTTTGGAGTATCAGTTATCTATTGTGGTCCTTAAAGGAGTTTATTTATTTATCTAT
Organism: Camelus dromedarius; assembly: GCF_036321535.1. Lineage (NCBI taxonomy): Eukaryota > Metazoa > Chordata > Mammalia > Artiodactyla > Camelidae > Camelus > Camelus dromedarius. Next base: position 69,320,876 of record NC_087446.1, read on the forward strand.
CTAAAGCCTATGTGGGAATAAAACTTAAAAGAGAGAGAGAGAGAATTTTAAAAGAATGGAGGAAAAGAAGGTTTGAAAAGAGTGTATAATCAATAATAGAAGAGCAAGTTGAAGCAGAATAGGAATCGAGTTGAGATATCTTTTAAGAATCTTAATAAAAAGAAGAGAAAATTCAAAATACAATATTTGAAACCTGTGACTAATAAATAACAGATCAAAACCAAGAGAATATAAATGAAATAAGAATTGTAAACATATAGGACTGTTTAAAAATAAAGATTAAAAATGTAATAGGAATAAAACAGATATAAAAAGATTTTAAAAACAAAGATTTGTTCTCCTAGAGACTGTGTGCTCTTAATGGTTTTATTGAGAGGCCTTTGTGTCTTCGCCCTGTTTCACAAACTCACCTTGCTCTGTTTGCCCCCTTGTCTGTGCTACTCACAGTGTCTTTCGGCAAGAAGATTGCACCCCTCCAACACTGGGTCAGGTGATCCTTTCCTTTGTGGTGGGTGGGTGGGTCACTCCCCCTCCAGATGCTGCAGTCAGTGCTGGGACAGTTGCTCCATATATGGGCTCACCTTCAAAAGTAACAGCTTTATGGAGATATAATTCACATACCATAAAATGCAGCCTTTGAAATTGTGCATTAGGATTTTAAGTACATTTCAGGGTTTTGTAGCCATCACTCCCAAAAAGAACCAGTACCCTTTAGTAAGTCACTCCCTAAACTTCCTTTCCCTTAGACCCCAGCAGCCACCACTCTACTTTCTGTCTCTACGGATTTGCCTGTTCTGGGCATTTCATATAAGTAGAACCATACAGTATGCTGCCTTTTTTGATTGTCGTCTTTCATTTAGTGTGACGTTGTCAAGGCTCATCCATGGTGTAGCATATATCAGTACCCAAAGTCCTTTTTGTGTTCAAATAATATGCCATTGTTATAAATACACCACTTTGCTTATCCATCCATCAGTTGATGATGAATAATTCTGCTGTAAATGCTCATGGACAAGTTTTTGTGTGAACACATATTTTCAGTTCTTCTCAGGATATATCAAAAAATGGAATTGCTGGGATGTATTCTACTTTTAACATTTTGAGGAATTGCTAAAGTAGTTTTTAAAGTGATTGCACCATTTTATATTTCCAGTAGTAATGTATGAGGAGTCCAGTTTCTCCACATCCTCATCAACACTTTTTATTACCGAGTTTATAGATACATATTTATATATCATATATCATATATATTTGTCATCCTATTTGGTATGAAGTGGCATGTCACTGTGCTTTTGATTTCTGTTTCCCTAATGCCTACTGATGTTGAACATCTTTTTATGTGCTTATTTCCCATTCGTATGTCTTCTTTGGAGAAACATCTATTCAAATTCTTTGCCCATTTTAATTGTATTTGTCTTTGTATTTTCATGTTTTAAGTCTCCTTTGTCTATTCTGGATAAAAAGTCCCTTATCAGGGAAAATATTGGAAATATTTTCACCCATTCTGTGGATTGTCTTCTTACTTTGTTGATGAAGTCCTTTGAAGCACAGAAGTCTTTAATTTTACTGAAGTCCAGTTCACTTGATATATTTTCTTTTGTTGTTTGTGCTTTTGCTGTCATATCTTAGAAGTATTTGTACTTCAAAATCCTGAAGATTTTCTCATTGTTCATTTTCTAAAAGTTTTATAATTTCAGGTCTGTGATTTATTTTGAGTTAATTTTCATAAATGGTGTTAAGATAAAAGTTCAGTTTTCTTTCTTTCCAGGTGTATGTTCAGGTGTCCCAGCATCATTTTTGTAAAAATTACTTTTTTCCCGTTGGATTGTCATGGAACCTTTACGAAAAATTAACTGGCTACATGTAAGAGTTTGTTTATGGACTCTCAGTTCTTTTCTCTCAATCTATTTGTGTGTCCTTTATGCAAGTACCACACTGTATGGATTACCATTTTGTTATTGAGTTTTGAATTTGGAAACTTCAAAACTTTGTTCTTTTTCAAGATTGTTTTGACTATTCTGGGTATCTTGCATTTCCATAGTTTTAGGAACAGTTTGCTCATTTCTCCCAAAAAGCCAGATTTGCATTGAATCTATAGGTCATTTTGAGGACAAATGCCATCCTAACAATGATAAGGCTTCTGATCCATGAACACAGAAGAGCTTTCCATTTATTTTAGGTCATTTTTAACTTCTATCAGTAGTATTTTAGTTTTCAATATACAAGTTTCAGACATTTTACTCAGTATTCCACATATTTTTCTTAATATTCCTAAGTATTTTATTCTTTTTGATGCTATTGTAAATGAAAATGTTTCCTACATTTTATTTTTAGATTATTCACTGCTGTTGTATAGAAATATAATTACTTTTTTATATATCGATTTGTGTCTTACAATTTTGGTCAAACTATGTTGTTAATTCTAATAGTTTTTTTTTTCTCTCTCTCTCTCTCTTTTTTCTTTGTGGATTCCTTGTGATTTCAATGTATAATATCATGTCATCTGGAATTGAAATAGTTTTATTTCTTTCTTTCTAATCTAGAGGCTTTATTTTCTTTGTCTGTTTGCTTTGACTAGAACCTCTAGTACAATGTTGATTTTGGGAGGAAATAATTCAGTCTTTCACCATTATGTATGATCTTTGCTCCAGGTTTTTCATAGATGTTCTCTGTCAAGTTGAGGAAGTTCTCTTCTATTCCTAGTTTTTATCTATTATTCTATTAATATGGCATATTACATGAATTGACTTTTTTATGTTGAAGTGCCTTTGCATACCTGGATACATCCCACTGAATTGTGGTCTATTTTATATGTTAATGGATTGGATTTGCTTTTATTCTGTTGAGGACTTTTGCATTTATATCCATAAGAGATAGTCTTTAGTTTTCTTGTGATGCCTTTGTCTGGTTTTGATATCAGTGTGATACTCGTGTCATTGAATGAATTGGGAAGTGTGCCCACCTCTTTATTTTTAGACGAGTTTGTGAAGCATTTTTTTGTTTGTTTGTTTTTTGTTTTTGTTTTTTCTTTAAGTAGTTGATGGAATTCACCAGCAAAGCCATACTGGCCTAGCATTTCCTTGTGGGAATGTTTTAGATTACTGTTTCAGTCACTACTTATTGTAGGATTATTTGAGTTTTCTATCTCTCCTTGAATTAGATTTAGTCACATATCCTTCTAGGAATTTATCCATTTCATCTAGATTATCTCATTTATTGGCTATACAAGTATTCATGGTATTCCCTTATATTCCTTGTTATTTTTGTTAGGGCAGTAGTGACATCCTTCCTTTCATTTCTCATCTTAGTAATTTGAACCTTCTCTCTTTTTTTCTTCAGTACTAGCTAAAAATTTGTCAATTTTCTTGATCTTTTCAAAGAACCAACTTTTCTTTTTGTTGATTATTCTCTGTTATTCATCTATTCTCTATTCCATTTATTTCTGCCTTTACTATTTTGATTAGAATATTTAATTCATTTACATTAATGTAATTTCTTATCAGGTTGAAGTTACATCTGCTATCTGCTTTCTATATGACATTTTATTTCCCCAATGCTCTATTACTACACTTTTTTGTACAAAGTAGGCATTTTCAAGTGTGCCATTTTAATTTGTTGTTTATTTTATCTTTTTCTTCTCCTCCTCCTCCTCCTCTTTCTCCTCCTCCTTCTCCTCCATTGCCCTGGAGATTATTATTAACATATTGTTTTAAAGCAATCTAGTTCACATGAATGCCAACTTAATTTCAATAGTACACAAAAACTTTGCTTTGATATCAATCTTTTCCCTCCCCCTCCTCATGCTGTCACTGTCATACAAGTTACACCTTTATGCATTTATAAGTGCATCTACACTGTTTCATAAGTATTGTTTTATGTAGTTGTCTTTTACATCAAATAGAAGAAAACACGTACATGTAATACTGTATTTATACTGTTTTATTTTCTTACTCATGTAGTAGTGCTCTTTATTTTTCAGGTGAGTGTCTTTTCATTTACACCTGCTGGACTATCCTTAGTATTTCTTGTAGGGCAGGCCTGCTAGCAATTGATCCTTTCAGATTTTGTAGGAGTGTGTTAATTTCTTCTTTTTTTTTTTTTGAAGAATCATTTTGTTGGCTATAAAATACTTGGTGACAGTATTTTCCTTTTATCACTTTGACGATACCATCCCACTGCCTTCTGGTCTCCATGGTTTTTGATGAGAAATCAACTGTCTTACTGAGGAGCCTTTGAATATGTTGAGCCTCTTTTCTCTTTCTGCTGTCAAGATTCTTTGTTCTTCTCTTTTGACACACTTAGTCTGATGTGCCTATTTTCGATGTCTCTACGTTCATACCACTTGGAGTTTGTTGAGCTGCTGGGATGTACAAATTAATGTTTTCATCAAATTTGGGAAGTTTTCAGCCATTATTTCTTTATATACTTTTTCTACCCCTTTTTTTCTCTCCTTCCTTCTGGCGCTCACATTATATGTGTATTGGTATTGTTGATGGTGTCCAACATATCTCTGACACAGTGTTCATTTTTTTTCATTCCTTTTTCTTTCTGTTCCACAGACTGGATAATCTCAGTAGTTGTAAATTAACTGACTTTTTCTTCAACAAGTTCATATCTACAGAGAAATCTCTTATTGAATTTTTCATTTTAGTCATTATATTTGTATCTCTAGAATGTCCAGTTGGTTTTTAATGTAAATTTTATCTATTGATATTCTCTGTACAATTAGATGTTCACATACTTAAATTCTTTAGGCATAGTTTCGGTTAGCTCTTTGATCATATGTGTAATTCCTTATTTATGTCTTTGTCTAGTAAGTCCAGTGTCTGGGTTTCCTCAGGGAGTTTCTATTGACTACTTTCTCCCCTGTGTTATGGCCAAACTTTTCTGTTTCTTTGTACATCTTGTAATTTTCTGTTGAAAACTGGACATTTAAAATATTACAATATGGCAGATCTGAAAGCCAGATTTTCCTCATCTCCAGGGTTTATCATTGTTTCCATTGTCATTGCTGCTGCAGATATTTATTTAGTTACTTTCCTGAACAAATTCTGTAAAGTCTGTATTCTTTATCATGCATGGCCATGAGATCTGTATGTGTGCAGAAAGCCTAGTTGTCATCACTGTAATAATGATTGGACAGTGAATTCTTTCAATGCCTGGAGCCAATCGTTTGAGCTGTTGCCAGGTGGCTGTGTGCCTGCGTGCTGAGGGATGCCCTCAGCACCGGCAGGCAGTCTGCAGCTATTCTGTAGCCTTTAGTTCTTGCTTATGCAGAACCTCAAGTTCAGCCAGAGTTGAAGGCTTAAGATTTTCTCAGATCTTTCCTTGCCATATGCCACACATGTGTACGCACTTCTACAATTCTCAGAATTTTTTGGAGCTATTTAACCCTACCTCCACCCCCAGAAAATCTCAATACTCAATTTTGCCTTCTAAGTTTCCTAGTCAGCATCTAATTAGCCTGTACTGGTACCACTGCCTCATGCAGTTGTAAAGTTACTCACTGCTGATTGTTTTCCACAAACATTCTGGGGACAGGCTGTTTGCACAGCATGAGTTTGAGATAGGTGAATTAGTGACAGCTCTCTGGGGGCGGATTTTTTGGGTAACTTCAAATCACTTCTGCCCCTTCCTTGATTGTGAGACTGTTGCTTTTAAAGGCCACAATTTAGGTGAGGATTCTCGGATGTGGTAGATCAAGTTACAATATGACAAAACTGATTATCTTTATGGAGATTTAGCTGTGATTTTTTCTCAAATAAACATTCCCCTTATTGCTGGAAGCCTTGGTTAAATTTCCAGAGTTCTGCAGAGGTTAATTTTAACAAATTTTGCCATTGTCATTGCTTAACAGAGGAGTAAATTTTCCAAGATTTTTACTCAGATATTGTAGAAGTGTATCCCATTTGCATTTGTTTTTAACTGAGTTACTTGCAAGAGTAACTAATTCTACAGCTCCAGCCCCATTCACATAAGAGTCCATCTGCATGGCTTCTCCTACAGGGAGAAGTGTGCAACCTGTTGTCCGTTTGTTGTTTTACTTATTAAAGTGTAGGGGTTTTTAAGAATATGCTCATGAATAGCCCTTTGTCATTTTTACACGTTACAAATCTTCCACTAGTCTGTGGCTATTTTTTTCCCTTTCTTTTATTTGTTTTAATGAAGTTCTCAGTTTTAAGGATTTTCAGTATAGCAATATGTGGATGCTGATTACACGGGTGAGGCATTTAACTACTGTCTAAACCTCAGTCTTTGCTCTGAGTCACTGTCTAGAACATCTGAACATATCTACTGAACCCCATATACCAATGGACACTGACAGTCCTAATTAAAAAAATGCTTTTTAAGTAAAGCAAAAAATATTATCTTTGACACTGGAAAAGACAAATTTCAAATTTACTAGCTGATCTTGTTTTCTGTGATCATTAGCTACATCATGTTTATAGAGCCGAGAGGCATATTGAGCTACTGATTTTATTTCATCGGATTTTAGAATGTAGAACACATTTCAGGCCCACGTATAGCACCATATGTGTATCTTTAAGGATATGTACATATGATGATGTCTTTATTATAAGTACCTTATTTTATTTTAAGTACCAACTGCTGTGAACCTCATTAAGGAAACCTTGGAACTGCGGGACTGAAATTTTTCACACCACCACCATCCCGTAGCATCTCTTTTGCACTTAGATGTTGTGTGGCAGAGTATTTTTCTGCTCCCTAGGAATGATCAATGTTGAAGGGGGAAAAAAATCCCTCCTCTAATTAATAAAGTCCAAATCACATATTTATCTGAACAATGGCCACCATTTTAGTCCACACCAATCCATCTACTCATACTGACTCAGAGTCCTTAACACAGACAATCCACAACTGTAGTCAGGGTCCTCAGCCCACGTTGTATCCCCTCCCCATTCTTTGTTGATTCTGACCTACTTTTGTCCAACACGTCCTGCCAGCCTCTTCGCTACCTTACTGCAGTTTTTAATTTTTACGTTTGAGTCCCAGGCTGTGCCTAGTGATTTCCAGAGAAACGCCAGACACCTGGCTCATCAGGAGGGGTGGGGAGGATTTCAGGAAGCTATTACCAAAACTCACTTGCAGATCAGTAAGTGGCTGTTGTGAGCATTCCTTCTAGATCTCTGCCAGGCCCGCTGCATCCACCCCAGCAAAATAACGTAGCTCCTCTACCCACCTTTGCCTCCAATCATCTGGGTTTCTGCTTTAAGTGACACTCAGAAGCTGCTGATGGGCATTATATATATATATATATATTTTTTTTTTTATTTGAAGTATAGTCAGTTACAATGTGTCAATTTCTGATGTACAGCACAATGTTCCAGTCATTCATATACACATATATATGTATGAATTCCTTTCCATATTATTTTTCATTAAAAGTTATTACAAGATATTAAATATATTTCCCTGTGCTATACAGAAGAAATTTAGTTTTTTTAGCTATTTTTATATATAGTAGTTAATATTTGTAAATCTCAATCTCTGATGGGCATTTTTAAAGCCATATCTGGAACCCTTGCTGCAGAAGAGTCTGAGAAATATATTTTCAACCTCATAGCATTTTGGTTAGGAAGTTGGAATAAAGGCTGAGCTGGCTCACCTAACTTGTCTGCCTTTGTGAGTAAAGAGGTCTGGAGATTCAAGGCCCAATGAAATGTCCCAGCCCTTCAGTAGCAAACTCTTAAAGCAACCAAAATGCTCCCATCTGCCAGAGCATGACTTGTCCTTAGATACTGCTGGCCATAACCACCAACGCTGTCTAATGCATCGTCTTCATCTGGTGCACACTTTCTTTAGATGTCTAATATCCTGATTAAGAGGACAAGCTGGTTTGGATTCCCAAGGTCACAGGCAGCCTTCTGCCTGACTTTGATGTATATATGTTCATTGAAGAGTCCTCTCTCAGATCAGCTAGAGCTGCCCGGTGTGTGGCTTGCCAGAGAATGTGGGTATATTGCTCCCCACCAGAGTCCTACCAGTTGTTTTATTGCAGGAAGAGAGAGAGCAAAAGAGACAGAACTGAAATTTCTTGTCCAGCCTCAAGCACAGTCACCCCTGCCCAGGGCCCTTGCTCTGGGACACGAAGAAATACAGGTCAGCATCGACGTGGCCCTGGTGTACTCCAAAACATGGTGTGGTTTTACTGGGCTATCTGTGTCTTTCATGGACCCTGCAAAACTCTCCCCATTTGTGAAATGGGGTACTAAGGAACTCCCACCCATGCCTGTAGCTCCCAGGGTTTCCACCCTTATGGGTTTTGAGGATTTGCTGGCAATTCATTCTTTTACATCAGGTCATTTCTCAGTTACACGGCAGTCCTGTGACTTCCTCATCAGAACTACTCCTTAAGTTCGGGATTCAGTGAAAGATGCCATTCATTTTCAGGGAGGAGGAGGAAGACAGCACAGATCAGAATTTCTGTTTTGCTTTTTTTGTTTTTGTTGTTTTCATAAGCCGTCTCCAGTTGTCAAATAGACCCTGAGCAAATGAATGACTGTTACACTCCCATTTGAAGGATGAGGAAAATGACACTCAGGGAGAGGAGGCAAATATCCTGAGGTTCCAAAGACAAAAAGGGATGAGCACAGAATAAGATCCCTGCAAATTTCTTGGCTGTCATCAGCCTTTAGGTCAGTGACAGAGTGCCGTGTGTAGTAGTAAAGTTGTAGCGTGCATTTAGAAGGGTGCAGATATTCTTGTTTTAGTTGATACAATCACACTGTTTTGTCTGGGACTCTGAAAAAGAGAAATGGGTTAGAAAATGTTGGTTTCTCATCCTTGGTCCTTCCTCACCCTCATCCATCTCATGAGATCAGTACTCATTCATTTCATCCCTGCCCACCTGTAGGTGATAAAGCATAGCATGATTTTCATGTCCTGCTTCACTGATTCTTGTGAAATTAGGTGTTTGAAGATAGGAAGTCATGAAAGGAAGCTGCTTTTTTTAAATAAAGTGCAGTAATTTTCTTAGCAGTGTAGGAAATTGAGGATTTTCTTCATTGAAAATCAATAGAGATTTCAAGAATATCTGTATTTCTGATGTGTAGATTAAAATGACAAAATCTAGAGGGATTACAGAAACACAAGGATGATACAAAAAGTATCTTTAAAGAGCTTTCCTAAGACTGGGCTTTTAAAGAGACTGTTAGTTGACAGAGACCCTCTTCTCACCCATAGTCCCTCTCCTTAGGTTGCAAAGGGCCAGCGTTTCCCCTGTGTGCAGTCCTGGTGCTTCAAGTGAGTTGTGGGGTAGGGCGGTGCACATGGTGCTGCCTTCAGTTTGTCCACCCTAAGTAACCTCTAACAGTCAAGGGGCGAGTGTGTTGTAACGGCATGAACCATGCGCCATGCTCTCCGGGGTGTGTGCCCATCTCAGCTCATCCCAGCTCAGGTGATGGCAGAGCAGATAGTGGTGGCAAGAGGTCAGCCATGAGTAGCAGGGAGCACCTGTAGTCAGCTGGGACCCAAGAGGCTAGGAGTTCCAGGTGGAAATCCCAGGACTTCCCACAGCTCATTCATTCAGCTAATACTTCTCCAGCACCTGTGATGTGCTGGTGCTTCCTTTGTGAACAGAACCAAATCCTTGTCCTCCTGAAGTTGATGTTCTAGTGGAAATAAGAAATGATACACACAGGAGCAGATCCTGGTCAGGACACATGAGTGCTGTCTATTTTGGAGTGCACAAGGTGAGATCCTTTGGGAAGGAATGTATGATACAGGAAAATGTGGGGGAGAGGATGGCCATATCCCAGGTCGTATTTGGGTCCCTGGGATGCACCTCACCAAGTGTGGGTCCTTGGTTTGCCCAGCAACGAATTTGAGAGCCACAGTTCAGTAAAAGTAGATTTATTCAGAGAGATATATACACCCTAGACAGAGTGGGCTGTTTCAGAAGGCAACAGAAAGGCCATGAGGCATGGGGGTTGGGTGCTCCAGTTTAAAGTAAAAGTAGATACACACTCCACAGACAGTGTGTGGGCTGTCTATCTCAGCAGAGAGAGCAACCACGAGGTGTGGGATTGTTAGATTTTATGCACTCAGTATCTTCATATGCTAATAAGTGGGAGGAATATTCCAACAGCTTTGGGAAAGGTGTTGGGATTCCCAGAAATTGGGCCATCACTCACCCTTAGACATTTTATGGTCAGCCTTGAACCTGTCCTGGGACCTGTGGGAGTGCCATTTAACATCCTGCTGTATTTCGGTGAGTGTGTATTGAAGCTCAAGATCTACTGGGAGTTGACTTTTCCACCATCTTGGTGCTAAAGGCTGTGCCATTCCTTTATTGGATTTGCCCGGCCCCTTCCTTCCTTTCTCATGAGGGAGCTCTGGACTGATTGCACAATTGCAGAGCAGGGGACACAGTGGAAAGAACTTCATAAGTGGAAGGTGGAAGGCAGTGTTTTCAGTAGAATTCTCAAGTCAATTACAAAGTAACGGTCTTCTTTTTGCTGGGGGTACATGGTGTCACATGAGGGAACTGTGAGCCTTGGATACTGTAGTGAGTGGGTGGCTCACTGTGTATACTGTGTTGCTTCTTAGGTGGCCCGAGGACAGTTGGCTTATAGGTGACCCATTCCCTCAAGCAGGGGTCTCTTTGGGGATTTTCTGCATGTGAGGGTAACATGGGTCACTTGGGGGGCAGGACCAGCCAGTCACAGCTTGGTCCACAGTCACCTAGTGCCCTCAAGGCTTTCACCCCATGGATGCGTCACCTCCCCCTGGATGGGGACAAGGGCACAAGTGGTGGGGCAGCTTCTCAGTGGTGGAGGCATTGCTCTCCAGACCCAACACTCAACAGCGTGGACCCCTGGTGTTGGCCACAGTCTTGGCTAGATGAGGCTGTTCGGTAGCTGAGCTCATGAGACGTGGGTGCCATGCTTCCATTCTCACCAAGAGCTCTAGTTTCGAAGGTTCTCGTCAGACAGCCACAAATACTCCATAGCCCATAAACAAAGAACAGTCTCCTTCAATCGGGGAAGGGCACACAGAAGGAGAACGGATGATCCCGAGAGCAGGAGAGGACAAATCCGTCCTGCCATCAGGGATCTGACAGACGAGCCAGCTCAGTTCCTCTTACTAGTTGTTTACTTGGAGGATCTGGGGTATTTGGGTGACCTGCAAGTGTCAGGAAATAGTACACGAGGGCTTTGTAGATTTTCTGGTCCGGTGTTTACTCACCCCATTGTAGCTGTCGTGTAAGGAAGCAAAACTTGTTGGACAACAGGCCATGGCCTCTGCTCCCTGGTGGAGCCAGGAGATTACAATATTAAGTACGACTGCGGGGGCATCATTTCTATGTTGAGAGGCCAGATGGCCTTACATAACTCTCATGCTGGATGTCTAAGTTGCAGAGGGAAACTGGATTCCATCCAGCTCTCCAGCCAAGGAGGATACCAGAAATGGCCTCCGCCACCAACTGTGAGCTCTTTGCCTCCACTGACAGCAGCATCTATAGCAAAAAGCTGGGCTGTCACCTGCGTTTCCGTGTAAACATCCGAGTACCCACAGCAATGGCCTCGTGAGGGTTGGTGTGCCCAAGGAAGCGGTGTGTGAGATGGAGGGAGCAGTGCCGGGGTCAGACACCGGGCGGGCAGGCAGGCAGTGACGACATCTGTGCAGCGCAGGGCCCATGGAACTGAGCCAAAGGGAGGCGGGTTTTGGAGCAGGGAACCTGGGCAGTGCCGTGTTATTCGTAAGAAGATCCTGGGCTCTGGATCCACGAAGTCATTGGCTTGATTCCAGACAGTAACCTTCATCTTGGGCAAATGTTTGAAGCTTTCTGTGACTCTGTTTCTTGGTGTCCCAAATGGGGACAATAGTAGCAATTACCTCTGAGAGTCAGGAGTGCCTTTATAGTTGTCATTTCATTACGCTCACAGCAGACCACGAGCACGGTTCTAGGTCCCCCAGTTTACACGTGGCAGACCGGTAACCTTTTAATCAGTAATCACGCAGCTAAGAATGGTCAGAACGAGCATTTGAATTTGATCCCTTTGTCCAGATTATTTCTATTCTCACCCAGTATTACTGGAAAAGTAGTAAACTCAGAAGAAACACTGCTGGGAAGTGGGTGCTTGAAACATGTTTGTCATTGGGGAGTGTTGAGTTCACGTTCCTCACAGCCCATCCGAGGCTCCCTGCATCTCCGGCTGCCCTTGCTGGGGTCTGCAGGGCTCTGGGAAGCTTCTCCTTGATCTCTACCCCAAGGCTCTCTGCTCTCTACAGGTTGATTCTCAACCCTGACTGCTCAGTAGAGCTAATGTCTAAAAACAAAAAAATGGTGGGGAGGGTATGGCTCAGTGGCTGAGCACTTGCTTAGCATGCAAGAGGTCCTGGGTTCAATTCCAAGTACCTCCATTAAAATAAATAAATCTAACTACCCCCCCAAAAAAGGAAAGTATTTAAAAAACAATAAACAGTACAAAGGCCCCACACCAGGCTGGGGCGCACTATGTTTTAAAGGCTCCCAGATGCTTCCCATGTGCAGGACGGTGAGAGCTACCCCTCTACATCTCTTCTCGTGAGCTTGTCCACTCACAACCATTAGCCTCTTGAAGCAGGAAAACTACTTGGCTCAGCCTAGAACTTTCTCCCGATTTCTAGACTTTTATTTGCCTATTGGACATCTCTCCTGGAGCCCACAGGCACCCAGCCAGAACTGAATCAGTTGTCTCCTCTCACGACTTGCTCCTCTTCCTGCCCTTCTTGTTTTAGGAAATGGCACTATAATTTAGGACACTGCCAAAGCCAGAAAGCTGGCCGGCATCTTTGACCTCTTCCTGCCCTTCCATCACATCTGTGGCCAATCCGTCCACCTGCTGAAATGTTTTCTTCTCTCTCCTCCTAGCGGGGCCTCAGCAGGCCTTCACATGAACCTGCCAATAGGTCTCCCTGCCTCTATCTTTTTCCTTTCTAGATCACTTTGCATGTCTCCTTTACCTTGGAGGCACACAGAGTCCTGTGTGATGTGCACCTGTGATCTCTCCACCTGGTTGCCTCACCTGCCTCCCACACCCTGTTCTCACTTCTAGACTATTTGCAGTTCCTGGAAGTGACCTGGCTCTCTTTGGCCTCCCTCCTTTGCATGTGCAGCTCCCCAGGGAGAAATGGCCTTAACATTATAACTTCACCTGATCACTTCTAGGGCATCTCAGAACTCACCACAGTGGTTCCCTCCTCTGGGAGAGTGTTGGCTACAGTTCCGGCTCTCTGCCCCGAGCACCCACTGCTGACTGTTATCCAAGCCGTCTTAACAAGCCTCCTCAGCCATCATTTCATGATGAGTCCTGTGCACCTAGGAGCTCCCGGAAGCAGGGACTGTGTCTTTTTTCTCTTTATTCTCAGAGCATGGTAGAGACTCAGGTATAATGGTGGAGGGAACAGTGGTTATTCTGGAATTTCTCTAGAGTTAGGGCCTAGGGGTAACAGTCTGGTTGGAAGAAGGGCTTAGGGGATTTCCCTGAAGCCACATTTTTCAATAAACATTTCATGTTGTTTTTGTCTACTATTTGAAGCTACGAGTCTTAAAACAGATTGACGATTTCTAAAAATTACTTTACCGAAGATTGAGGAAAATGGCAGTTTTCCATATTTAAGAATATTATTTTAATTTTGTGTGACTGGGGTGGTGGAAAATAGAAATGCAAGGGTTACTAAAGCATTGTTATCCCCTTCCCCACCCTCAGGTCCTTTGGACAGAAGAGACAGGGATGTGAGGAGAAGGCTTGGATGGTGGACCGTGCACTGCTTTTAAATTGTGACAGTTAATTTTACTTTTTTTAATTTTCTTTTTTAATGGAGGTACTGGGGTTGAACCCAGGACCTTGTACATGCTTAGCACGTGCTCTACCACTGAGCTATACCCATCCCCCTGATATTTGTGTTTTTAGTGGGCATAATGTGCTGGTAGCAGGTACTTTAGCATCAGACACAGTCACCTGCGTCTGACCATCACGTTAATAACTTTTTCTTGAGCTAGAGAGCTAGTCTGTTTCCAAAAGTTCAATAAATAATCTACATTTTCTTTTTTCTTAAAAAAAGGCATTAACTCATGTTTCTCTTTAGTATCGCCTATAAATAAATGTGATTTTATTAACCGTTTACCAAAGTGTTAACGGTAATAAATATTAAGTACTGGTTTCTGAAGCATCAGTCATCACTGAAGATCCACATTCTGCTGTTCTCTCTCTCTGTTAGTCACCTTACTTCTGGAGTTCTGGAAGCGGCGCCAGGCAGAACTTGAGTAAAAATGGGACACGTTTGAACAGGAAGAACAAGTCCAGCCAGAATAGGAGGCGCGGTGTCCACACGTGGAGACAGATGAGATTACCCAGGAAAAGCGGGCGCTGTTTAGATGCACTTTAGTCTGTTTACTTCTGGGCTTGTCAGCCTTGGCTGCATGTTGGAATCACCAGGGGACCTTAAAAAATGTTGGTGCCTGGATTCCATCACTGCTAACTCGGATGGTACTTAGTGGCCTTTGGTGCATTCTGGCATAGGGAAGTTTTTAAAGCTCCTCTGGTTATTCTAATGTGCAGCCAAGTTGAAGGAGCACTGACTGGAATGGTGTACACAGAAGAGAAGTGTGGTCCTTCATTCATAGTAACAGTAAAAAGGGGGAAAAGAAAAAGTCTTGTATAAGTGTATAAGAAAAGAGGCATTGACTTTTATCCTTTCATAACACCAATAAATAAATGCAAAATATAAATTAGCTGCTATGACATAGATGTAGGAGGAAAGACACATTGGTTTTTATTGTTGACTCCCATTTTTTCACATGTGCCTTCATTATTGCCGCCTCCTTTTCATCGTAGACTAGGTGCCCCTTTGTCTTTAACTAAGTCCCGGTCACTGCTCCCACTTCCGGTTGGGATGTGCACAAAGCAGCATGACTCTCATCCTAAAGTCAGAGAAAGGTTAGGAGAAGCAGGGAAACATTTGTTGAGATGCCATCAGTGTTTGAGCAGTGTTTGAGCTAGGCATTTTATATAATTGGAAATGTAAATTTATTGCTGCCACTCCTGCTGCAAAATTAAAAAAATAAAACTATATATCTTTGTATCAACGTTCCAGAGCTATGAAAAGATGATTTTTTGAGTCATCTGTATTATTGCTTCTTTCCATCAGCTGAGATAATTTAGAGCTGATGGTACTTGCAGTCAGCAGCAGCAGGACAGTATGTTGTGAACATGAATAACTCTTGGAAAGAAAATGCTTTTACTAGGAGCATCTGAAAATGTCTCCAACTATAGATTTAATAAATTGAATCACAGATCTACAGAATGTTGGCACTGAAAAGTTCTGGAGGGAGCAGGTAAAACTCCTCTTTTTATAAATGGAAAAAAATGAGGTTCAGCTACCAATAGAAAGTGACATTTGTCTTTTACAATGTAATAAGCTTCTAATAATCCCCATTATGAATATTTCCCATTGTTTACAACTGAAGATGGGGGTCAAAGCATATGTTGGTAAAAGACTGTACATTCAGAGTTGAAAGCTGAAACTTAGACAAAATTAGATGTTCATAATGCTTTTGAGTCCTGAAAAACAAAAACGTATCATATTGGCAGCATACAAAAAATACTGAAGAAAAGTTTTTTGGTCATTTAAACTGCCAATTTTAAATTTAAAATTGCCAGCTAATAAGTTTAAATTTTCATTAGAACATGCTTGTTGAAAAATTGAAGATGAAAACTCATTTCACTTTATCGTACTTCCTTTTTTAAAAAATTGCCTAATATTTTTTTGTTTAGTTTTTTAATTGAAGCATTTTACTTTACTTGCGAAAGTATGCTCCATTGTTTAGAGAGGCCAGCGTTGTGGTAGTGAGAGCTTGGAAATGAAGTTGCCTAAATTCATATTTGAACACAGCAGCTTGCTTCCTGAGTGATCTTGGACAACTTAACTTCTCTGTGCCATAGTTTCCTATAAAATAAGAATAAGAGGGTTGCTTCTTCATGACTGTGGCAATGACGGGTCAAAGTAATGTACAGAATCTACTTGGAAGACTTCCTGGCACAGAGGAAGGGCCATGTACTTAGGGACAGCTATTATTATACTATATCTGTTTTTATAATCCAGGTAAACCTTGATTCTTACTGATTTCATCTCTTAAAAATATTCGAAATATAAACTCTAAAATGTAAACTCTAAAACTTCATAGTTGTAGCTAATTAACACATAAAGCTCAACCAAGAAACACACAGTGGAGACCAGTTAGCTGCCGACACCTGTGAAACATTCTGTCCTGCACGGACTCTATGCTGTCACTACCGTCACTTCTGAAATCTAAGGCAAGCTCAGGCCTCGTCAGGTACCCAGACCCCCAAGCTCAGACCATGGCAGGGAAATAGTTTACTGTTCACATATGCATTTTCAAAAAATAGTATTAAAATGAACACTGTACGTATTTTGTTGTTTGTTTGACATCGTTAACGGAAAAGAAAAGAACAAAAAAAAGGAAAAAATCCATGCAATTACAAATAATGAGGCTATGTCTGAAAATTATTTTTTTAAATTATGTTTAGGATTTATTGACCAATTAGGAGAAAAGTCATTTCATTGGTGTAATCCCTTGATTGACTTAACTTGTTTTTTTAATTAGGAAGAAGAGAGTTTTCCATTTACCACCTGGGGAAAGTTTATACATATAACCCTTTGTGCAAGTGCTCTTTTTCTGGGTAAGAACCTGCCACAGACTTTTTAAAATCTAATGTGAAATCCTGAGAAAACTGAAAATCAAGCTGGGAACTATGAAGTCTCATAGAGAAAACTTTTTCCAGAGAACATCTGAGCCAATGCAGGGCGCCACTCTGGAGGTTCCACAGTCTCTTCTGCTCACAGTGCTTCCCCCTATTCTTTTCACCTCTTTTGTTCAAATCAGATCAGTGGTTTAGGATTCTCCAGGGTCTGATTAAGAGACCAGATGGAGGCATTAAGATTTCTAAAATTTTCCAAGAGTAACAACCAAGGTAAAATATCTAAGAATAACCTAAGAAAAGGATAGTAGGAACTATCAAAAAATAAAAGTAAAAACTACTGAAAGATATAAAAGATGCTTTAATCACATGATTCTAGATTAAAAGATCATATCTCCAAAATATCAGAAGTTATAAAATTGATTTGGGGTTTATTGTGAATAAAATCATATTAGTAATATAATAATTAATAAGATAATGAGACTTTTAGTAGTTCAAGAATAGCCAGATTAGAAAATAGGACAGGAAGTCCAGATATGGGCTCTGATATCAATAATAATTTAATATAAGAGATGGAAGGCATTACAAATCAGGGAGATAAATAAAGGTTATTCAGTGAATGGAACACTCGTTAGCTACTTGGGGGGAAAAGAAAAGATTGAAATCATACAGTGAACCATATATTGTGATAAATTCCAGAAACATTTAAAAAGTAACACAATTAGAAAAATACTAGAAATAAATATGGATGTTTACACAAACTCTAGATGAACAGTAAGTTTCTGAGGAAAGTATACAAAGATTTCCATGCATCAGAAGCATCCTAATTTTAAACAAATCACCAGAGGATGTTATTTGTTTACAAATCCAACAAGGGGCTAATTCCTTCAATACATAGAGAGTTCAGATCACTTCAAAGGTAACATCAAAAAATCTCAGGAGCATAGAAGGCAGAGAAAAGGAACACACATTCACAAAGAAAAATAGATGTCACACTCCAATGGTAATTCACTCAGTGCACATCAAAATGAAGTAGTTTTCCACCTCTCAAGTGACACAGCTCTGTTTATGAGGATGAAATGCCAGTGATCACCAATCCCATGCCTAGGTTACTGGATATTTTTTGTGAAGTATGGTTGATTTACAATGCTGTGTTAATTTCTGGTGTACTCCTAAAGCTTTCTTAGAAAGCAGTCTGGCAGTTGATATCAAGAGTCAAAAATATTCCTATGTTTTAATCAACTAATTCAGCTTCGAAAAACTTTTAATCAGGAAGTATTTCAAAATGGCAGGGAAAAGTAAGTACGGATGCAAGTCACAGACATATTTTTATATGTATATATATATATATATATATATAAAATCTCAGCCAAAATATTCTTCCAAACGTTCACAAAGTAGAATAGTTTGCAGCCATGAAAAAGTGTGTCCATGAAAATATTTTATGACATGTCAAAGTGTTACACTTACGATAGGCTTGAGAATAAAATTAATATATAAAATGATTTGTAATATACAAACAATGTACCCTTCTGAAGGAATTATGTCTATAGGTAGAAGCATTTTCCTTATTTTATTTTTTATTCATTTTCAGAGTTGGAGTCCTTTCATTGTAGGTGACAAAATCAATTTCCAATGTGTTTAAACAACACCCAAAATTGGGGATGCATGGGATTTATTGGTTCCTGTAAATGAAAACCTCAGATCTGAGGTCTGGCTTCAGTCAAGGAGAGATACTCTAGCCCAGATGATGTCAAGGCCTGGTCTTGTCCTGTCTTCATTCTGTGTCCAATGATGTCTCAGCATGCTGCTTCTAGGCACTCAGCATCCCAGATCATCCATCCAAACCAAGAGAGGTCTCTTTGGCAGCTTCCTTTCTTGATAGAGGAAGCTTATCATTCACATGGGCACAAGCACCTATCTCCTCACATAATAGTGGCTCTTACTGGGTTATTTGCCAATTCTCCAATCATGTGTGAGGCCAATACAATGAGGGGTATTATTTGTCTTAAACCAACTGAGATCTACCTCTGGTGCTTCAGAAAGAGTTGGTTAATCGAGCTTAAATCACAGGACTAAAAACAAAAGGGAGGTTATTTATCCTAAAGCAAATTCTGGGCCCTCTTCTAAGACTGGGGACAGATCCAGGACAACAGTTCTGTCCAGTACTGAGTACTTTCAAATTATCTTTAATGAGCAAATGTTAAAATTATGATCAGAAAAGATGATAAATAAGAAGAAACTTGAGGAAGGATAATGGAAAGCTTTCCTGTTTCATAAGAAATATTGAACCCATTAAGTGCTTGGAAGAAAAATGGAAATGTGTCAAGTTTGTAAAAGTTCTGAAATGAATTACAATTAATTTCACAGACCATGTAGTAGACAGTGCTCTACAGTTAGTGTGTCTTTGGGCTCTTTGAGTATTTCAGTTCTTTCACTTAATAGTTGCTTCATTTGGGGCAAATTGCATCATCTCTATGTGGCTCTATTTCCTCATCTGTAAAAGAGATATAATATTACCTTCCCAACAGGGTGATTGTGAGGATTTAGAAAAATAGATGTGTGCTGAATCAATAGTAAGCATTTAAACAATCTTAACTATTAAGTTTACTTAATACATAATTAAAAAATTATTATGGAGACTTTTTAAAAATGCATAGTATTTAAATAGCCTATATGTGCTGTACAAGAGACGAAGGCTTAATATACCTTGTATAATACATTTTTCACAGCCTTAACTAATTTTCACATTTAATCACACACACACCAAAAAGTTATTCCTTTCACAATCATGAAGACTTACTGTGAAGAAAAGGATGATGAAAGAGAGTAGAGGAGAAAATAAAATGCTTTCTCTACAAAGTGATGGCTTAAAAACTAAGAAAAACACCTTTTTAAGACTTTGGTCACCATATTCATAGCTAATACTTAGGTATAGTTTTTCACATGCCTGTGGTTAATGTTCTAATTGTTTTCACAATTAGTAAATCATTGACTCATCACAATAGTCCTATAAATTGCTATTATTATCCCCCCATTATATGGGTGAGGAGATTGAAGCCCCTAGAAGTTAAGAAATTTGCACAAGGCCCCACAGGTAGCATCGGAGCTGGGATCCAGATGCAGGAGTGTGGCTCCAGGAGGGGCTTGTAAACACTCCATCTGCTCTCCCCTGCAGGTGCAAGCCAGCCTCCCGCTGTTACTGTAAATAACATGATGTGGTTCACCTAGTCTTGAAATTCACATTCTTTGTAGCTTTCTCTCTGGGGCAGCCATCAGGAGCAGCCAGGGACCCTGAGTACATGCTTCTGGACTATGACCAAGAAGGTAGATGGAAGGAAAACAGTTTAAAAATGGGACCTTTAATGTGCATTCTTCAGTGGGCAGAAAAATACCTGCCTAGTGAGGAACTGAAGCCTTACCAGCCACGTGCAAATTATGCTTCAGACACTCCCGTTGCCCTTGAGTCCACACAGTCAGAACTACAATGGATCAGGGACATGAATCTTGTGCAAATGCAGGGAGTAGGAGTACCTGCCATTTTAAGATCTCAAGGAGTATGAAAAGCATGTGAAGCTTTCATCAGCAGAGACCTGCAGTCACTTCCACTATTTCCCTCAGGGCATGTCCACAGCTTCACTTGTCCTATTAAGAATGAAGATGACAGCTAGCACCTGCTGAACCCTGAATCAGTGATAGGTTCTCCCTTGAAAGGAAGCATATCCCCTTCATGGGTTACAACTAGTTCATAACCTAAATAATTCTATAGATGTAGAAGGGATACTTTCATTGGTTCTGCTATCACAGACTTATCTCCAAAAGAACATGCCACCAGTTACTCCATTTTCAGCCATTTAAAGATATACTTAACAGGCTTCCTTCTTTAGTGCAGTTTTAGGTTTACAGAAAAATTCACAGAAAGTGGAGTTCCCATATATTCCTTATGCCCTGCACACAGCTGCTCCTGCTGTCAGCATGTTACATTAGTGGATGCACTCATTCTTTTTGACATCCTTCATTCCTCCTCCCCTAAATTTTAACATGCCGGATATTCACGTCTCTTGTGGCATTTACATGCGATTTACATCACTTCTCAGGTTTATGTGAGGTTTACAGCACGTGCATGTTGTCTGTTTAAGCGTAGATTGGGGGCAAGTTTTCTGTGTAAAAATATGATCATTAGTGAGCCTTATGCTGCTGGGCTTTTGGGTTGTCAGGTCCTGTTGACCATTGCTTCAGTTATTGGGATCATTGTCTATGGACTTTCAGTGTTCATTGTATTTTCAGCAGAACTTCCCAAGAACCTGAATGGAAGAGACCCAATCCAGAAGTACCTGACTGCAGGTGGGCCACGCCCATCACTGCTTCCCTCATCAGTTTTAACATCATCGTGACCCTGAACGCCATATATGAGAAAGTGGCAATCAAGATGACTGAGTCTGTTAAGCTCCTTCTGCAGCTGAGGTCATTTCTACACCAGTTTTAGAACCAGGTCAAAACAGAGACTTTATCTTTTAGGCACTTCAATTCCAGTACATTACAGTCTTTAGAAAACTTCAAGTGTAAACGTATTTTCTCTAGCTTTTATGAGAAGTGAATTAGCTGCAGCTATGCATTAGTAAAAGGGACAAAGAAAGCTTTAGAATGTCCAAGCTCTGTGTAAATATGTCAGTGCTTAATAATAATTTCAATTACATTAGATCATGTACCCTATTGTTGAAAGTAAATAGTCTCTCTATTGCAAATAAGTGGAAGATGGTCGTGGTTCCAGTGGCAGATTTGCTTGTGCGTTACGGAGAGGACAAGTAATCACACTGTCATGTGTCCTCCCCCCATGCTGTTCCTGTTAGTGTAGCTCCATTCTCATCAGCTGTGGCTTCTATAACAAATGTTTCTTGTCTCTGGCTTGTATCCCAGCCAGCGGCTTAGGGGCCCTAGTTAACTGCTTCCCACACACTGCATGTGCCTGGGTCGTTCTCCCAGTTGTCTGCTCAGTGGTCATCTTCTGAAAACACTAAGACCAATTCAAATTTTGAACTAGGAGAATGTTTTATGTTCCCCAAATGCTTCTAGCAAGTTGCCCCGTGTTTTGTTTGTTTTCTTCAATAGTCCTACCTTCCTGCCGTTCAGGGAGACAAGAGAATTTCTCTTAGCAGGATGTTTAGAAGTAGCTTTCTTTCAACTTACACCTGACAGAGGACAGTTCTTGCCCATTGGATACTGTTGTGCTTATAAATTTTAAGGAACGGGTGATTTTGTTTTTTTTTTGCCTTGTGTGATATTGCATTCATAGTGGGAGAAACTCTTACAACAGTGTGTACAGTTGGAATTAACATAGTAGCTATTTTAAGGAATTCAAAACAGCTTATATGAAAAAAGTGTGAATTGTGTATATATATATATATACATATTTAGCTTGTTAACTCATGTGTCCGTGGCTTTGATTATGGTCTCAAAGCTGTTCACAGTTTTACAGACTTAACTTTTCTTTATTCTAGCTGCAGAGATCCCAAGGACCAGACTGACTGTGGGAACAACCTAGCCATGAAGGTGTTCTTCTTCCAGTTTGTCAAATACTACTCCTCGTGTTTCTACATCACATTCTTTAAGGGCAGATTTGTGACTTATCCTGGAGATCTGGTCTATTGGCTGTGAAAATACAGAAATGAAGACGTGTGAATACAGCTTTGTGTTCTGACAGTCTAACCTGTTTCATGTTTTCTCTTAGTTGCCCAATGAAGAGTGTCTTTACTCTCTGTTCCTTAGATTTTTTTAGGCATAAAATAATGACTTTATTTCATGTTAGAGCTATCTAAAATTTAAATGAGATTTTCTTTCTAATATTCCAGTGTGACCCAGGTGGCTGTCTCCTTGAACTGATGATGCAGCTGACAATAATCATGGGAGGACAGTCCATCTGGAATAACATACAGAGGTGTTACTTCCGTGAGTACTAAGTCATGTGATCTTGGGGTGAGAACGGCCCACCCATCCAAGTAATTTTCCTGCATGAACATCTCTAAAACAGGGGAGACTCTCTGCTTATTAAAGCTCTCCAGATAAGATGATCCAGCCAACAGTGTAAACATACCTCCTGTTTAATAATTATGATTAAATTCCTTCCTTTTTATGTTTAAATTAAATCCTCAAGTGCTATAGTTTCTGCTTATTAGCCCATCACTGGGGACTGACTGATCAGAGCCCGTTGAGAGATGGCCCTTTTTGGGGCCATGAACTAAGTTTTCCCACAACTTCCCGCAACTTTCTCCTCCTTTTATACATGCATTTAAAAATCCATAACAGGAATTTGTTGAGTGCCTAGTATGTGTTAGTCACTGTATTAAATGTTGTACATATATGTGTGTGTGTGTGTACAATTTAATCACCCAAAAAATCCTTATTCTTATCTTCCTTTTCAAATGAAGATCCTGTGGCTTAAAGAGGGTAAATGATTTGCCCAAGTTCTCATTGCCAATAAGAGACCACTGTGGGACTCAGATGTAAGACCCTATCTCATGGAATTCATGTTCTTCTAAGAACAGAGACTCCCTTGGTGTCCTAAGGCACAGGGCTACATAATGTTTTAAGAGACACTTGTCTAAAATAATAACTACAGAGGTTTTGACTTACTGTTCTCTTCCTAAAAATGAGAAAAGCAGATGTTAGCAAAGGTCACACTGTCCTTTGGATTTTCACATAAGCCCTATCCCATATCAAAGTGGACATTCCAGTGTTATCTGCAATTTCTGAACATTTCAAGGAGCTTAGTGTATTCACTTTCTGTTGTAACAAGTATCCCCAAATGACATGGTAGTAGGAAGAAAAAAGAAATAGTCTCCACTAAATAACACAAATTTAACCTTGTAGGGTTCTTGAACGCAGGAGCCTGCTGAAGTCAAAATATTGGCACGGCTGTTTCTGAAGGCCTCAGGGGAAACTGTATCTTTGACTTTTCTGGCTTCCAGAGGCCACCTACGTCTCTTGGCCTGTGACCTCTTTTCCTTCTCTCAAGGTCAGCATGGTTGTTTGCCTCTGACTCTGATCCTGTGGTCAAATCTCCTCTCCTCTCTCCCCTCTCCTGTCTCCCTCTTCCTACTTTAATGACCCTGGTGATTACAATGGGCTCACCTCTATAATCCAGCTCGTCTCTCTTAGAGAAAGCTGGTTAGCAACGTTAACCGCATCTGAAATCATAGACCCCCTTTGCAAGGGAAACTGACCTCTTCCTATTTTCTGGTGATAAGGACATAGACATATTGGGGGGGGGAACATTTTTCTGCCCACCACACTAAGCTTTTTAAGATAATTTCTGGCTTTGAGTTTCTGTCCTCATGAAACTGTTGATCTCTCTTCTGTCTTGCCTTCCACAAAATCATTCTGCTCCTGGCCAACCGAACTGCATTGCTCACCACTCTCTGTGGTGTCCCCCAAAACCAATTACACAAGCAATTCTTACTGTTGTTTGGAGCATGGAGGAGAAACTCAAACAACTTGAATTTTGAAATAAAAACCTCCATCATTTTAAAATCTTCCATGCCACTATAAAAAAAATTATTTTTTAACTTCATTTTTTAATTTTTAAACTATTTTAAACTTTGTAACTTTTTTTAAACTTTACTTTTTTTCTTACCATCCTTCATTGTAAGCTCCAGAAACCTGCTATTCTGCCCACCGCATCCAAGTTCCCTTTCACTGTTTCTCCTCCCTTCCCTAACTTTCCTTCACTCTCCCTTATTACCAATTTTCTGTCCATTCTCTTTATAGGGCAGTTAAATTATTTTTTCTTTCCTTCTTTCTGTTTTTGCAGAGTGAACACATTTGTGTGTCAGTGTGTCCTTCCGCATTTCTTCACAAGGTCTTCATCTTTCAGCTTCAGGATGGATTACTGTGGTCTGTCTCTAAACAAAGGCATTTCCCTTGTCCCCCAGCTCACCATGCCCCTCAAAAAAAAGATTCTGATCTTTGCTGTGAAATGAATCTTTTTTTTCCCTACTGTGCAGTAGACAACTCTTACCCTGAGCTCACAGTCAGATTTCTCCAGAGGAGTAAAAGTAGCTCATGTGCAAATAATACTACTTTTCTCTGTGAAAAGAAATAGATCAGATAGAGGAAATACTTAACTCAGATTACTCAAAAGCATTTCCTGAAGGAAATAGGTTAATTATTTAACACTAAATTTTGTTGAATCTGGTTATCAGTGAGCTATTTTTACCAATCAAGAAGGATATATTTCCTAAATTGGTACTGAGCAATTCATGTGAAATGAAACTTGCTCACATTAACTAGTTTAAAGTAAAGGATGCATTATAGTATCTGTGGTCTGTTTATACCTTCGCTTAAGTAAGCACATTGTTGTAGGTTCCAGTGAGCTGAACTTTGCCTACATGTATTTCTACTCTGGGCTAAAATATTTAGGGAAAATATTTTGAATTATGTTTCCCTTTTTTGAATACCAGAAATTCTGAATGGTAGCCAAGTTTGAGGGTGGCTTGTGTTTTCCTCACTGCCTCTTCTCTTTGTATAAGGTGCCAGTTTCCTTCTTAATTTTTCATATAAAATCCTAACATACTAAAGATCTATCAATTACTCTTGCTGCCCCAAAACTATACCCATCCTCAAAAATACATAGGAAGGGAAAAGAAAACTTATCAAAGTTAGTGACTATTTTCATGCTATTTAAATATGTCTAAAGGAACATAATGAAATGAATTTTACCATATCTCACCTGCCTCCACCCCCCAATCCCATGTGGGTTTGTTGAGTAGGATTCTGGGAGCAAATGAAGAAGGACAGTGATGCCGTGATCCAGGCTCTCTCTGGGGTCTCCCCAGCACTTGGATCGGCACTTGGTATAAAGTAGGTCTCAGTCCGAGCCAGCTGAGTGAGTGAGTGACTCACAGGCATCGAATGAGTAACATCAGTGAATTAACAGCATTCTTTGTAGGACTCAGAGAATAAGCTGAGTGCCCTATGGCCTTCCCAGCCTCACGTACTATTTTGATGTTGGGGTCATTTCTGGGAATGTTATTCTGTACTTGACAAAAGTCTAGTACAATTCCAGGGTTAAGTAACTTGCCCTAGGGAAATTTTATGATAAAATATTAAGAAAAATGGTTAAATGCCCAACATGACATAGCACTGTCCTTTGGTGTTTAGATAATGTATGGCTGTAATTTTCTTACTTTATATGCTTTCTACATTTTCCACCGTGTGTACGCACTACTATATAGTAAGACAATGCAAATATTTAAAAGAGAAAATCTCTCTTCTCCAGATATGATTTGGTTAGAGGATGAGTCAGATAGATATATTAAGAGAATCTTAAATATATGTGTCCATAATTCACTCTTTAAATCCAGGAACAGGAAACTCAGGAATGAAATAGATTAAGAGAATCAAAGATACTTGTATTCAAGATTAGCAAGTAGGAGTGTCCTCAAAAGAAAAGGTGATTATCTACAATTCAGGGATTAAATGTGATAATGAACGTACAAAGACAACATGAAGTAGAAAATGCCACGTGGGAAGCACTGAGTAAAGGGCAATTTACCATGATTATGCCAATATGTGTGGTCAATTCCCAAGCAAATTATTGTGTAACCCCTGCTAGAGGGAGAAAGCTTCCAGCCTTGGCTGGAGAGTGTGGAGGATCCAGTGTCTGTATTTTTTAAAATGTCTACAGGTGTTTCTCATGTGCAAATTGGT
The DNA here is from genome assembly GCF_036321535.1 of Camelus dromedarius. Taxonomy (NCBI): domain Eukaryota; kingdom Metazoa; phylum Chordata; class Mammalia; order Artiodactyla; family Camelidae; genus Camelus; species Camelus dromedarius. The sequence goes on from NC_087446.1 coordinate 69,347,308, forward strand.
ATCCCTGCATGAGAACCATAAACCAACAGAAAACCCAAAAGACCGAGGACAATGATGGGTTGCTGACAGCCCAAGCTTTTCTGCCACAGAAGAGTGGTTCCAGTCAGGAAGACTGAGCAAGAGGCTCAGAGTCTTAGCTAAGGACAAGCAAGTCGGGACTTCTAATACGACCTAATGTCATCGACGGGGGAGGGCAGTTCAGCACAAGAAGGGAGCACCAGGTGAGTTAACATGGAAGTTACACCCTGGATCCAAACCGTGATGGATTTGGGTCCCGGAGGGTTAAAGCCCTGCTTCCGTTGGGCATGGACCGCATTCCACAAGAGGCTGAGACAGGAATTATGAGGCAGAGAAAAATTCCCCCAGGGGACTCCCGAGTCTGGGTGCCTGGAAGGGTGATGGACGAGCGCGGTCCCAGCTCCACCCGCACCGCAGGGCTCCGAGTGGCTGTGGAGCTTTGCGCTCCCGGCCGGACCTCAGACCTGACTGCAATGCTCCGGGCTGCGGCCTGGGGAGCGGCGTCAGGAGCAGGCTGTCCCCGTCATTCTCGTAGGTGCTGCAGTGACCGCCACCCCGGTGGCCACGGCGTTCCCAAGCCAAAGGTCTAAGTGACTTCAACCTTATTTACAGGTGACCACAGCTGGTTAGCCTGTGTTGCTCAAAAAGAAGATCCCATATGGGGTTTTGATGTGTTAGGGGGTTTGCTAATACCTGGCCTGCTTTGAATCGTTTCATCTTGACAGCAGCCTGGGCAGTCGAAGTTTCACCTCCCAATTTTATTTCAACATTTTTGTTGAAAGTATAGTTGGTGTAAAATATTGTGTTAATTCTTGGTATACAGCATAGTGATTCACATATACATACATATATATATATATATATTCCTTGTCATATACTTTTCCACTATAGGCTATTAAAAGTTATTGAATGTAGTTCCCTGTGCTATACAGTAGGATCTTGTTTGAAACAAAAATTACTAAACAAAGTAACAAAGGAAGCAGACTAAACCTATCCATGTATACGGCACAGTTGAGTTTATCTCAGGATTTAAATGTGGTTTTGAGCTCCAGGATCTCTTTATCAACTTATCATATGTAAAGTGCCTGTGGAACACTTCTCAGAAAAATGTTTAAAAATCATAAGATTTAGAGAATAAAGAAGGAAGATAATTATACTGAAAAGCAGGTATCAAAATATAGAAATGGGCATTTTGTGCTACAGTAATATCTGAATTATTGGAAGGACGTGTTGAATAAGAGGATCCAGTGGTGGGTCTACTGACCGCAACATTCTGCCACAGCAGTGAGTGTAAATCAACTTCTGAGATCTGCAACAATTGCATTTTGAATGTAAATAAAGTTAAATAACAAATAAGCCATGAAGTGTGGATTCAGATTCAGGGGTATCTCGAGTCCATATCCCCACCACTTCACAGAGCTCCCTGCTCTTCCCCTAATGTCATTGAAAGAATTGGGGAAAGTTTGTGAAGCGAAGGGCATGTTCCATTGCAAAGAAATCTCGTAGCAACCCTGGGAGCATGGCCAGGGAAAGGTTAACGCTGAGATCAGAGGCAGTGGGAAACCTAGCAGGGGAAGCTCTTTACAAGTCACATCATATACTCTGTGTGTGTCCACGTGTGTGTGCATACAGACGTGTGGGCATGTATGATGTATACACCTGCCTTTCGTGTGAAGACGCCTCACTGTCCAAATTTGAAATCCATCCAAACGTGCAGTGCAGTCAGCCGAAGCTCCGCCAGATGCTAAGTTGTCTGTTGTTGCTCTGTCTCTTCTGCTGAACTCCACGAGTAAACCACGCGCCAGCTGTTGCTTTCAGGAACAACAGCTCTGTAGTCTACAGGTCCATGCCTTGTTTCACTGCCAACTCCGAATTCCTTTCAGGACAAATTGCCATTTGAAAAAGGGGGAAGCATTCAGTTGACCCACAAGCCTCTGAGTGAGGAAAAAATTTAACCTTAGAGACAGCTCTGTGGGACAACATCCAGAAGGGTGCAGAGCACTGGGCTGCGAGTCGAGGCTGTTTCTTTCAAGCTCTGCACTGAATTTGAGGTGGCATGTCACTTCTTTGGCCCTTGATTTGTTCAGCTGAAATTAGGGTCTTGGACCTGTTCGATCCAACGGTAGAGTATCACTTTTCTGCTCAGTGATCCTCCATGGTTCCACAATTCCTTCAGAGGGAAAAATGAACATCCTCACGGCAGCCTCTAAGGCTCCACCCCCCAAAACCACCACTTATTTCCTATTCACTCTGGCCCACACCAGCCTCCATGCTGTCTGTCCAGCGTGAGGGACCTCAAGGCCTGTGATCACTGTTCTCTCTGCCCACACCTTTGCCTCCGTCTTTGCCTTATTCAAAGGTCACTTGCCCCATCCACACTCCTCCCTACCACACATTCCTCGCCCTCCTTTATTTTCCTCTGCAGCACTTATCACCAGCTCACCGACCCTGTATTTCTTTCTTTTACTTATTTTCTCTGACAATTTACAAATTGGAAATGCCATGGTGGATAATAGCAGAGAAATGGGGGAAAAAACAAATGAGGGTAGGTATCTTCTAAAAGCTAAAGTGCCCACCTGAAAAGGAGGTAGGAGATAAAGTAGTAGTAGTCGTTACAATTTTGGTAAACACAAGGTACGTAGTCAGGACTAGTTTTCACAATACTTGAGTGTAGGTAGGCAGCAATAAAAAGAAATTTATCCTGAAAACAAGAAATTAAATTCTTGGGAAGATGATGTGTTCAGCTTGAAATATCAGTAATACTTTTATGACCTTGGTCTGATAATATCTTGCTTTATAATTTGATCTGTTTGACAGATGGGTCATGAATCTAATGATGCCACAGTTTCGGGAGCAGAACAGACCACCCCACGATGGGAATGGGACAACCATCTGTATCCAACGGGCAAACTGGGGTTATTTTATGAATACCCTGAAATGAGTAAGTCATCAGTGGGGATTTCTGTGCTGTCGGTTATACTAGAATATGCTTTGGGTCTCAGAAGCATCGGTTACCGAGCCAAACAAAGACCTAGCATACCGAAACGGATCCCGCTTTTCTCAATTAGATGCAATTATGCAGTCAGGCTTTCAAATAGGTTGCCTGTGTATATATTTGTCAATATTTATGTTGTACAAAGCTGAAGGTTTACTGCCAAGGAATGAAATGGAATACTCATTCAGGTAATTCTCCATCATTGATTCTCAGATCCTTCTGGTCATGTCGTCTAAGGATGAACTCAGAACCGTTACTAGATGTGACTCAGCACGGGCTGCAGCCCGTGTGGCACAGCTGTTGGCTGATATCCTTCTAAACAGAGTCATGTGAGCCCGCCAGCCTGTGCAGAAAGCCCGCAAGAGCATCCTGCCTCATGGCAGCAAGGGTCACAGGGTCACCCCTTCCACACCTCACACCTGCCTTTGACATTTTTCCTATTTCTTCTGGCCGATGGTTTCAGCCTGGTTCCTTGAGTCACCTCATGGCACATCACTGGCTTGAAATCAGGATGAATTTGCTGATCTGGAGTATTGGTAGAACACAGATCCCCTCCTTCTCCAATGTCTTTGTCCATTTCTGTAAATTTGCTTGGCCTTTGTTTCTCTTTGTTTGAACTTGGTTTTGAGCTCTCGGTTGCCTTTAAATTGTTGCATCTCAAAATAGATTTCCATAGGAAACTTCATCTTTTCTATTATGCATGGCGCACTTTTATCTACTAGAAGGCTGATGATGTGCACGTTTTGTATCTGAGACCTTTGAGCTCACCACTGCCTTGAATTACTTTTTTTTTTTAAGCTTAGGAGACAGGAAAGTATTTTTGTCAATAGGCTTTGCATTTATGCATGCCGGTTCATGTCTGCAAGACACCCCATTGGGCTTCTTGTTTATAAGTCTACAGAAAGAGGGAGTTTTCTTTTTCCTAAATTACATGCTATATATATAATAATTGCTTTTAAAATATATAATATACATAGAAACGCATCTGATTCCCTCGGTGAATGAAAGGTCATTTTGTGTCATCTTCAATCAGCTATGCTTTGTGGCCTGGTGTCTGATTTGAGTTTCATCTTTGCTTTTGTTGTGCTTAGTGACCAGGTTCGATTAAGGGTGCAGCTCCTGTCCCTGGTGTAGAAATTATGTTCGTTTTTTCTGCTTATTTTCAAAAGGACTTTAATCCAATGACATGTTATTCCAAAATGAGTCATAATTGTAAATATTTCTTATTGGGGCTATTATCAGCATTAATAATAACAACAACATTCTGAGGGCAGCATATCATTTGGTATTTTAACACACACGAAAAAAGCCTTGGAAAATAGTTATTGTTCTAGTTAAGTCAAATAAAGGTCATTGAAAGGAAAAGTTGTACGCTTTTGGGAGAAATTGATAGGACTTTTAGAACTTTATAGTCTCATTAAAATACTAATTAAATAATTCAGCCTAACTCTACCCTACATAACAGGATGGAGTAACAGCTATTGTAGAGAGATTGTTCAGATTTATTCGTTTTCCTATTCTCTAAATAATCCCTAACGAATTAGAAAATTCAATCCATTTCTGAGAGTAGGCAGTCTGTTATTCTGTATTCAACGCTGGAGTGAAACTTATTTTGTGTTCTTTTCGTTCATGGGAGATAGAATTTCCAAGTGCTTTTTGAATTATTTTTGTTCCTCTCAAATAAAGTGCCTTTGGTGGTGATCTCCTGACCTCAGTTTCCTCCTCCCAGTTTTCCCCATGATCATTAATGACACCCCACCTGCCTTTTTAGTTATGCCACTTAGCTGCTGAAGGGGAACAGCTTCTGACAGATGACCCTGGAGCCCTCCACCCTTGCTTCTTTAGGCCTCGCACCCTGCCACCATCCCTAGTCTCCTTCGCCAGAAGTATCTTTCTCTGCTTTTCTGCCTGGAAGGGCTCTTGCCAAGCCTTGGCAGCAAACCCTCAACTTTTTAGAGATTTTCTGCTCTCCTCTCTAAGCATGAATTGCAGTTGATTCTTGTCTTGATGGTGCGTGATCATGTCTGTGTCCATTGCGCTCCCCGGCTGGACTGATCCTGTCGGAGGCAATAGTCAGGCTTTTCATCTTCCCGTGCATGTCTGAAGCACCACAGCCTGGACCCTGGTTCTCATACGTGTTTAAGTGACTTGAGCTTGGAGTTTCAATGCACTCACATACAACTGTTAGATGAGTTGGCGGTAACATTGTCCCCAAGGCCCCCACAAGTTTCTATAGGGCATATGTTTTTTTCTGAGTGAAATTTCTCTTTTATTTGTTCTAGTGATTTCCCCACTGTCCTTTGAGATTATTGGAGTAACCCTGAGTTATTAACCACAATAGCTCACCCCCAGAAGCAAAAGATCCTGCTGTTTCAGAACTCAGACACGGGACATAAGAGAAATAATCTATCAGTCTTAAAATCTGGAAGCCATAAGATACCGTTTTGTACTTAGAGCACCCACAGCACAAACACCAGTCTCTCAAGAACTTGGCGCTGCCTTCCCAGAGGGCGGGTGCCGTAAGTGAAATGCAGTGAGTGATGAAGTGAGAGCTCTTCGTCTCTGGTACTGCCTTTTCCACCCTTGCTGTGTTAACTTGATCTTCCCTTCATATATTATGTTCTCCATTTAATTTACTGCAGTTAATATCAGTTGTTCTTCAACATCTCCTTGCACACGCCCCCTCCATTCCCTCTCTCTCCAGTGCTCTCCCACCCACGCCTCTCCTGCGCTCTCCAGGACCTGGCCTTTCTCCCCCACGCCCTCACCTCTGTTCTGTCTGCCCACCACCTGCACTGACATTTCCTTAACTCCACAGAATGAACTTTCCAAAATGGCAGCTGAGTAACTGGGGGGGATTGTAGACCTCTCATCCCTTTACTGATTCATTCATTTATCTATCCAACAAACACTGAGCACCTGCTATGCCAAACACTGTATCAACTGCTGAGGAGACCAAGACAGGTAAGACTTGGTGTCTGCACTCCGCAGGGCAGGCGAGACTTGGCGAGTAGTTGATGGATTCCTAAGCAGGTGAACACACATTGGACTTCATAGAGCTGGGAATATTTGAACTGAATTTTGAAAGGTGAAAGGAAGTTAGCTCTCTAATGTGTGGTAGAGGGAGTGGACACTTCATGCAGAGAGGTAGAGACATATAAGAGTACACGGCATGAAGCGGCTTGGCCAGACTGAAGAACAACAAGTAGGGTTAGAACAAAGTATCCACAGGTGGGAATATCAGGTGCACAAGGCCACTGTCACGATGGGTCTTGTGTGATTAGACTTGAATGTATCCTTAAAGAAACAGGGCTATATTGGAATATATGTAAGCAAGAGAATTGTATAATGATTATGTTAAATTAGATCTGGTTATACTGGCAGCAGAATGGATAATAACATTTTTGGGGGGAGGCCCATATTTTGGGGGGAAAGGATATTTCGGGGGCCACCCCAGGTAATCCAGACAAGTGGCACACGCCTGCAGAGAGGCCCTGGGCAGAGGGAGAGAGTCGTGGGTGGCAGAAGTGGTGACTGCTGCAGAGGGGACTACAGGGCCGGGGCGGCGGGCTGCAGAGCTGCTGAGGTGACTTTCCAGTGACCCATCTGGAGAGTGGATCTGCAGTGGGAGTGTAAGGGGAGGAGATGCATTCGAGGAGATGGTTCTGTGTGTGGCATTTTGATTTCAAAATGTCTATGGGACATCTGAGGAGTGATGCCCGTTGTTAAGCTGGATTCAACAGTCAGGAGCTCAGAGGAGCTGTGGGTGAGGCCGTGGGGGCGATTCATTCCTGCCAAGTGGAGGATTGAGGACGAGGCCCTGGGGAAAATGGCCATGTACATGGCACATGGGAGAAGAGAAATCCACCAAGAGAAAGAAGAATAGCAGAGCTGTTGGGAGAAACTAGTTGAGGCAACACAGAGAAGGCTGTAACCTGGCTTAAGAGGGATTTGAACACTGACTAAAAGGAGCATAGTGAGAAAGGGGGGGGTGTGTGGGGCAATAAAGAAAGAGCTAAAGCCCACCTTTAATTGCCAAGCCTGGGGAAAAGGAGGAGGAGGACTATACTTAGGTAGACTTTAAAAAACAGATCTGTGTGTATCTGTGTGTGTGCATATGTGCACACAAACTTTTCTGTCTGGGCTTTTTAAGTTTATTTAATAAAACAAAAATTAAGGGGGGAAAACATCCCCCTGAGAGGAAAATATTTGTCCACGGAAAAAGCTAACTGGTAATCAAATAAACACGAGCTGAAAATGCTGACTAGTTTGAAACACGCAGCCACCGGCAGTACAATTCCTGTCTCAGTGCTGCGATGAGGGCCGTGGGGGATGCAGGGCTCTGAGCCCTGAGGAGTCTTCAGCGCAGGTACTTCTCCAAGAAACTGGACTTTAAAGGGAAGAAGAAAGTGTAGAACATATCAGAGAGCAATACAGGGCCGTGAGAGAGGGTTGGGCCAGGGTTCGTTTTGTTTTACAGTGGGTGTTTCTGGCCTTGCTGAGTTGCTAGGCCTTTGCTCTTTTTGGTCTTTGTTCCAAAAGCTTTTTAGAAAGTTCTTCTCGCTTGAAAATCTGAACACATTTAATCATGTTGGGTTATTTCTGGTGTTTTATTTTTTAATTAAAAAATTATCTGGAATTTATTTTAATGTCATAAATGAGGACAGTCTACCAGGCCTTCCAATGATTTAGCTAATTACTGCAGAACTTGAATCCACTGATTTGAAGTGTCAGTTTTATAATATTACTAAAATCTCACAAATATCCACGTCTATTCTTGAAATGTAATGTATTTCATTCATACTCTCAGTGCACTATTTCTATACTGTTTCCATGAACATAGATTAATACCTCCTAGAGTTGGTCCTGTTTTATCCTTTTCCAGAATATCCCTAATACTACAAATTCAAACATCCCTCCTCATTACTTTATTTGTATATATAGGTATATTTCTGGAATACATTTAGGATCACTTTTCAGATTTTTTTCTTAAATCCATTTGGGAATATTAACTAAATTTGCATTCAGATACTAAATTTATTTTGGAGAAAAAATGTTCTATGTCCCCCAAATTTGAGTCTGCCCACTGAAGAGGGTGGTGCATTCTACTGTTCATTCAATCATCTTTTTTTTTTCTTTTTTTAAATCATTTATCAGAATCTTCTTAATATTTTTCATTAATTTATTTCTGAATAGGCTGTGCCTGCTTTGTCATTATCAAATGATATCTTTTCTGGGTTTTGATCTGGGTTGATTGCTAATAAACTCTTAATTTCTGGCTTCTCTTGAATAAGAAGGAGATCTGACACTGTGAGGCCCTATTTCCAATATGGTGATGGTGAGCATTGCGTTTCCTTAGGATGTCCACTTGCCAATTTGCCAGTGGCTGCACCCACTCCAAGCATTTCTGCTACTTACCTGCCCCCGTAGGCAGATGAGCTCATGTAGGGTTAGGTGGGTTATGGACACAGATACTGACATCAATGCTGCCACGCTGCTGACCCTGTGGTGTCACTAACTCTGGTTCTTTCTCTCTGACCTCCCTGAATATGACAGCTCCTTTTGGGCTGTGGACCTACTGCATCTTTCCAGCACTGTCGGCTTTTCTGCAACACACGCCTGCCTCTCAGGTCAGAAGCAAATGTCAGCTCCTCCTACCCATCCACCCCATTCACTGTCTTGCCGTTCCTGGCCAGAGTGGTCCCTACCCCTTGACTGAGCAGTAACACTAAAGGGACTATAAATTTGCCTCTCATCCACTGTCTTAGTTACATACCTGTGCTAGTTTACTTTAAAGGTCTGCCAGTTAGGAGGGGAGGGTCTAAAAGTCTTTTAGATCTCTGACCTTATCATTTCTAACCGCTCCCCCACCCTATGGAACAGCTTACCACAGATCTCTGCTGCCCCATCTGTAGCATTGCCCTGTAAATTACACACAGAGAGAAAAGAACTTCTAAGCCACCACCATAACTTTGACTTCCTGTGACCACACAGACCATAGAAATATCAAGATAAAAATTCCTGAAGAAGAATATTTTGCTTAGGAAGACACTTTAATTGCATACCTTTCTGTGACTTGTAATAACTTCATAGACTCTCTGAATGTGCTGCACTCACTTTCCCAGACTCAAGGGAGCTTGCTCACTTGCCTATATTCAGTGTATTTCCTCCAACATTCTCTATGCATAGCTTTCCCAAAGGTACATTTCTTATTTCTATTTAAATTGTTAGATACATCCACAATATTCTTTTTTTAATCCTCAAATACAAATCATCTTCCAAGATTGTATTATTTCAACACTGAGAGTGAATAATTTGCTTCAAGATTCCCAAGTTTATTATGAGCAAATAATTATGTTTGGTTGAAGATTTTTAAGTATGTTATTTCTACTAAGGGTATATATGTGAAAGAAACAGGTTGTAATGAGTCTTCTTTCCAGAGATTTTATATTTGCCTTTTGTTTGGATTCTTTCACTGTTGTACATTATTATTACCATGAACGTCTTTTCTCTTTGGGATTTAGTTCACCATTTTCCCCTCTCTCTTTACAGGAGTAAAAGAATTTATGCTGTCCTTCCATCCATCCACCACTCCATGTTTTGTGTCCATTCCTTCAACAGGTATTCAGTTTGGGTTCACCACAGTATATGTGGCCTCTTTCCAGTGGCCCCTCTGTTGGCTCTGGAGAACAATATATTGGAAATCAGAGTGGGTACGTGGAACCTTGACTACCCAGTATAGACGCATTGTGCCAGAAAAAGCCCAGAACATCGCAGCATGGCAGCCCACCATGCAAGGAACAGCAATTCTGGCTTTGGTGGACCAATGTGAATAAAAAGGCTTCATTGGGTGAAGACTTAGAAAAGTCCAAAAATGCATTGGCGTTGTTTCCTAAGGAATCTAGTGTTGGGTAATGTTTAATATGAGAGGGAGATGCTAACACTATCATCGTTATAAACAACATAGTTGTTGTAACTGTAATTGTTATTATTTTTAATATATTTTCTTTATAATTATTATTTGTGACTTACAAGACCCTTACAGAGGCAGTTGTTAAGGAGCGTGGCCGTTATACTGTTGCTGAAGTGTTAATTCAGTAGAAGCATGGTAATAGCATTAATAAGTACTCACTCTTTTGATCCTCACATTGACTATAAAGGTCACCCGGCAGTGCATGTATAATGGAGATAGAAATCTATCCGTTTAAGTGTTTGTAGAACTTAAAATAAGAGCAGACATTCCACCGCATTTGACCATATATTCCAGACTATCAGTTTAAAATAGGAAATACCTGATGAGGCCATAGAAACCCTTTGTGCATCCCCAATCATTCACTACCTTCCTGGTCCCCTGGGGCAGCGGTTCTTCCAGAAGGTGGCCCCATCTCTCCTCCCCACCCCACTCTTGGCCTTTGATACCAACTGTTGGTCATTAGCTAAGCATCCTCATGTCCTGCATGTGTCTGAGCTGTGAGGGAACAGAACTCAGCTGTTTACAAACTGTATTGACTATGACCAGTATGAACAGCCTCTCTCCTTCCCTGCCCACAACCCAACAGTGCAACACGGGGCTCACAACCACAGCGATTCCCATGGCAGCCCATCAGGGAACCATCTTCCCTAGAAATATTCTTACAACCAGAGATGTTTCCTCCCTTACTTCACTGCCAGTTTCACTCCCAGGTTACAGTCCCCATCAAAAGGCTATCCCAGTTTGAATTTCTTAATCAAGTCGCATTGACCCTGAGTACCTGGCTTTTTCCTATGAGCACTCATAGAAATAGAACAGGGCCAGGCAGTGGCTGTGGGCCAGGTTCCTGGGTGAGGGGAATTGCTGGGAGCTTCAGGTTCTGTAGCCTGGCCCGAGCTTAGCTCCCAACACGGCGTCTTCCCATCTGCATTATTTCGGGCCAGGCTTCAACAGTTCAGAGTTTCATTTTATCATCTGCAAACAGAATAATCCCCTGCTGCATATTTTAAGACTGTTATGTACCACAAAGTGTGCTTAGGGAATTCAGTGAGTCAATGCATGGAAGTCACACAACCTGGTCCTCAGGGAATGTTAGTTATCTTCATTATGCACCATCGATAAAATTGGCTCACAGACTTGGCCAGGTATCAAAGCTACAGGCACAAGAATTTGACAGTGTGTTACTGTCTGGATCATAGTCACAATTTTACACAGTAAAACAAGCTACCTGGGACCACCAGCTGTCAGCCCACCTGACTCCCCACCCCAGGATCCCTCAATTTATCTGATTTGCTTGCTACCCCTACTTTTTGGAGAAAGTTGGCAAATCACACACAGTCAATGACTGCTAGGTTATTTCCATTCCCATTCACTCAAATTGCCCAATTTTTAGTATCCACTGTGCTGCAAAACATAGACTAATGTTCAGAAATATGACAGCAAGGCCTTTCCCGTTCCACAGTCAGAGAACTAAGAATCTGTCATGTTTAATATGCCATGTGACACTAAGCAAAGCAGGAAAACAGGCTTCTGTGCTTTAAGAAAGTTTTTAACAATGACGTTTGAAACTAAAAGTGTTTTTGTTTGGCCTTCAGCTAACCAGAAAATTCAATTGACTCCTATTACCCATTACTCAGGTGTCCTGGTTTGATTGTATTAGGCACTTTTTCCTCATCTCCCCAGCATGGCTTTGCTCCATCAGCACAGATGGAGTGTCTCCAAGGCTGCTCCGTGTGCATAGGCGTGTGTATGCACACATGTGCACCCGCTGATTGGTGCCACTGTTTCATATCCAGGAGTTGTTCTGTCTTATAACTCAAGCACTGCTTTATTATATCCTAGAAAACTGCTTTTAGATCATTGATTGAACTATAGACCATCCTTTTGCCCACATTAGAAAGTGACATCTTCCAAGACACAGGTCCTGTGTGCTTGTATTTATGTATAAGTAAGAATTAAATATGTATGTCATCCCCTCACATATTTAATTTGTGCCTTTCCAATTGAATGTGCACAGTAAAGGCTAACTTCCCATAACAGGAGAACTTTTAGGAAGTAAGAAGAAGGAATTAGCCACCATGGAGAAGACAGGATATCAAGCAGGAGTTTGGTATAAAGTCATTTATTCTAAAGCTGCTCTGGCTCAATAAATAAGTGGAATTGACATTGTTGTATCATGGCAGAGCATCTGCTATTGAAGACTGATTTTAATTTACTTTGATATAAGTGGAAAATTGTGTCAGAACAGCATGGGAAATGAAGAACACTGCATCTATCTGTACTCCTGAAGTGTGTTTCAGAGCTGCTCAATTTTGAGGAAAATTATCTTGTCTGGAGACAATAGAATTATTTTCATTGTTGGAATTTTTGTAGCTCCCAGAAGCACATCTGCAGGTGATTCTGTAAAAGTCTAGAGTTGACTTAAATAGCAGTAAATTTTAGCCTATTGAAATCAGGAGATGTGAAATATTTTTGCCTACCACCACCACCGCCACCACCACCACCAGGCAAGCACTTGTACACCCAGAGAGATTTCACATCAGAGGGAATGACAAAGCTGGTTCTGTTACTGAGGCCAAACTTGTTCTGCTCACTGCACAACAGTGATGAATAAATAAATCAGGAGACAAGGTTTTGGGGCAAGGAATAGTAACTTTATTCAGAAAGCTGGCAGACCAAGAAGATGGGGGACTAATGTCCTGGAGAATCATCTTTCCCAAGTCAGAATTAAGGCTCCTTTTGAACTAAAAAGGGGAGGGGGTGTGGTTGGTTGTGCAAACTTCTTGCTGCCGGGATTCTTTGTTCTTGCAGCCATCCATGTGGCTCAGGCTATTGTGTCCCTGTAAGCCTGCAACAAAACAAAGGTTATTCTCTATTTTGCAACTTGCCATCTCTGCATAAGTGCAGAAGTGCTAACATCCTTAAAGGTCAGAGCCCCGAGAATAGGCTTTCCTGTAGGTTTTAGGCTAAAGGCAACGTTGTTTTACAAAAGGTGCAAAGCCAGCAAGATTAAGCCTGGAAAACAGGGCACAGTGCTTCAAACTGAAGGAACAGATCCAATATGGTGTCAGATTTGTTCTCAATTACAGTTTTAGTTAGGGGAAATTTTGCAGCAGAAAATCCCCTCAGTTGTTTTTCTTGCTTTGCCTGAGATCTTGTTTGCTGGCTTGTGGTCTCATGGTGTCAAAACCGTATGTTCAGATGAATACTATTAAAATCATATGGTGCACAAAACATACCTATTCTGCTTCAAAAAAATGACTGAAACATTTAGCTTTGTTTATTCCCATAGAATTTGGATTGAATCTATTCTCGACTTTCTTCTTCTTCAAACCAGTTTTTTACTGGAGGATTTAAAGCCCAAATTAAAGAATTTTGGAGAAGACTCATGTAATTTATAAGACGTTTACATCCGAATTTAAGACTGACTCATATTTGTACTTTTAATCAAGGAACACAATAAACTTTGTTAGTCAATCATTTATGACGTTTTAAACTTTGTCCATGTAATCTTTTGGAAGTTGAGAGGCTTAGACAATTGATATAACAAAACAGGTATCATTGCTTAAATGTGTGAATGAAAGAATCCCAGTATAGTTTCCTGAAAGTATATTTTATTAAAAATAATAATGAATTCTTGCTCTCTAATAAAGCAACAGACAGAAGCACATACTGAGTGTTTAAAATAAATAATACTGCGGGAAAAATTATCTAAGCAACTCAAGATAGTATAGAGAAAAAAGGATGAACTTGAAGGAAAATACATATTGTGCAATTAATATCATATTTTTAAGAAGCAAATGATAAAAAAAACCAATTTTTAAATGATTTATCGAAAAAGGATTTATATAAAGCCAACTTATTTTCATAAGTATTACATAAAACAGGGCTATCTAAATCTATATTATTAAAGAATAAAATATATGAAATATATCTCCAAGGTTAATTGATTTTCATAATATTATAATTTTTGAAAATATAACTTACATATACATATTCAAGAAGCTCTTCAGATAAACACAGTAACCTAGTATACAGTTATACCTATTCCACATAAAAAATGAAAAGGCAAGGATAATGCCCTTGCTAACGAACTGCCACTGGACTTCTGGATATTCCTTTAGGTTAAAGACCAAAAGCAAAGTAACTAATCTACTTTGAAGCAGTCGCTCAAGATTTTAAGATATTCACTATCTATATCCAGTTACAGGAAAGACTTAAGTTTTCTGAAGTTTAAAAAAAAGAAATCAACTGCTGAAAACGAAATTCTGTAATGTCTCATGGCCATAACTATAAAGGCTCTAAATTAATGCTCCCTTAACTGTTTTTTTACAAGCACAGGTCATGATCATCACTTTCAAATTCCATTTATGCTAGATGAACGAATGTCTCCCAACATGCTCAATTCTGAGAGTTAAGTGTGTGTGAAACCCGTCAGTCACCTACCTTATTGAGAAAACACAGTTTCATTTAAGTGGGAAACAACACTACATACATATATATGGGGAGGTTCTAGCTCCAAATCTGTTTTACAGTAAAAACTGCATGAACTTTCAACAGGCACTAGGAAACATACTGAAACCAGAGTAAGTGATTCTACTGAAACTCACTACATTTGAGCTAGATGAACGAATATCTCTCCACATGCTATGGTCTGAGATATAAGTGTGAGTGAAAGAAGACATTCACTTAGCTCGTTAGGAAAACAAATTTTTTTTCAGTTGGATTCTACACTACATAAATATATATTTATTGTTACTTCCTCGAACTCGGGTTTACAGTGAAAACTGCATGAATTAAAACCTGGCATTTCGAAACAGAATGAGAAACCAGAGTAAGTGATCCTACGGCATCCAATTCCGTTTGTGCTACATGAAAGAACATCTCTCCATATGCTCAGTTCTCAGGTATACGTGTGTGTGTGGCCGTCAATCATCTAGCTTGTAGGGAACATAAAGTTTCTCTAATTTGGAAGCAACACGACATACATATATATGGGTAGGTACAAGCTCCAACTCGGTTTTACACTGAAAATTGCATGAACTTCAAAACGGTACTAGGAAAAATACTGAGAAACCAGAGTAAGTGTTTTTACAGCAACCCATTTCCTTTGTGCTAGATGAATGAACGTCTCGCCACATGATCAGTTCTCAGAGATAAATGTGTGTGAAAAACGACATTCACATAGTTGGATGGAAAAAAAGTTATTTTCAGTTGGAAAAAACAGAAAATATATATATGTGGGGAGGTACAAGCTCCAACAGGTTTTTAAGGTGAAAACTGAATTAATTCCAAACCAGCACTAGGAAACATACTGAGAAACCACAGTAAGTGTTTCTACGGCAACTCCTTCCGTTTCTGCTAAATTATAGAACATCTCTCCACAGGCTCAGTTCCGAAAGATAAATTTGTGTGAAAGCCTAACTTCACCTAGACTATAGGGAACATACAGCTCCTTTTATGTTGGAAATTACACTCCATACATATATATGGGGAGTTTCTAGCTCCAACACGGTATTACAGTGAAAAATTTAAAGTTCAAACCGGAAATAGGAAAAAGACTGACTAACTAGAGTAAGTGTCTCACCTTCAAGCCGTTCCCTCTGTGCTAGATGAACGAACGTCTCTAAACAAGCTCAGTTCTGAGAGATAAGTGTGTGTGAAAGCCGAACTTCACATAGATTGTTGGGAACACAAAGTTTCCTTTCACTTAGAAACAAAACAGCATGGATATATATAGGGAGGTACTAGCTCCAAATAGGTTTTACAGTGAAAAATACAGGAATATCAAATCGGCACTAGGAAAGAGACAGAAAAAACAGAGTAATTGTTTCACCTGCAACCCGTTCCCATTGTGCTAGATGAAAGAAAGTCTCTCAACATACTCAGTTCTGAGAGATAATTGTGTGGGGAAGCCGACTATCACCTAGCTTGTTGAGAACACAAAGTTTCTTTTTAGTTGGAAACTACAATGCATAAATATATACGGGGAGGTACAAACTTCAACTCGGTTTTTCATTGAAAACTGCAGGAATTTCTTACCAGCACTAGGAAACAGACGGAGAAAAGAGAGTAATTGTTTATCTTTCAAACAGTTCCCTTTCTACTACATGAGCGAACGTCTCTCCACATGCTCAGTTCTGAGAGATAAGTGTGTGTGAAAGCCGTCCTTCAACTATCTTGTTGGGAACATAAAGTTTATTTCAGGAAGAAACAACATAATATACATATATGTGTTGTGGTATTAGCTCCAACACGGGTTTACAGTGAAAATTGCAGGAACATCAAACCGGCAGTAGGAAACAGACTGAGAAACCAGTATAAGAGTTTCCCCTGCAACCCGTTCCTTTTGTGCTGGATGAACGAACGTCTCTCCACATGCTCAGTTCTGAGAGATAATTGTGTGTGAAAGCCGTACTTCACCTAGCTTGTTGGGAACATAAAGTTTCTTTTCACTTAGAAATTACACTATATACATATATCTGGGGTGTTACTATCTCCCGCTTGGTTTTACAGTGAAATCGGCAGGAATTTGAAACAGGAACTAGGAAGCAGAGTGAGAAAAAAGAGTAAGTGTTTCTCCTGAAAACTTAACTTTTGTGCTAGATGAACAAACGTCTCTCAACATGCTCAGATCTGAGATATATGTGTGTGAGAAAGCCGTCCTTCACCTAGCGTGCTGGGTACACAAAGTTTCTTTTAAGTTGGAAACTGCAATATATACATATATATGGGGAGGTACAAGCGCCAATACGGTTTTTCAGTGAAAACAGCAGGGACTTCAAACAGAACCTAGGAAACAGACTGAGAAAACAGAGAAAAATATTTTCCCTGCAACCCGTTCCCTTTCGAATAGGTGAACGAACGACTCTCAACATCCTGAATACTGAGGGATACTTTTGTGTGGAAACCGTCCTTCAACAAGCTTGTTGGGAACACAAGATTCTTTTCAGTTGGAAACTACACTACATACATATATATGGGGAGTCACTAGCTCCAACTCGTCTTTACAGTGAAAACGGCAGGAATATGAAACCGGTACTAGGAAAAAGCATGAGAAACCAGAGTAAGTGTTCTCCTGCAAACCGTTCCTTTTGTGCTAAATAAACGAACGTCTCTCCACACGCTCACTTCTGAGAGTTAAGTGTGTGTGAAAGCCGTCCTTCACCTAGCTTGTTGGGAACACAAAGTTTCTTTTAATTTGGTATATACACTTCATACATATATATGGCTAGGTACTAAATCCAACTCAGTTTTACAGTGAAAAGGGCAGGAATTTAAAACCGGCACTAGGAAACAGAATGAGAAACCAGACTATGTGTTTCTCCTGCAAACTGTTCCCTTCGTGCTAGATGAACGAAAGTCTCTCCACATGGTCTTTTCGGAGAGAGAAGTGCGTGTGAAAGCAGCCCTTCACATATCTTGTTGGCAACACAAATTTTCTTTTCATTTGGAAACTACAATACTTACACATATATGGGGAGGTACAAGTTCCAGCTCGGTTTTACACTGAAAACTGTAGGAACTTCAAACCGACAGAAAGAAAAACACTTTGAAAGCAAAATGTTTCTCCTTTATCACGTTCCCTTCGTGCTAGAGGAACGAATATCTCTCAAAATGCCCAGTCTGAGAAATACGTATGTGTGAAATGCGTACTTTACCTTAATTGTTGGGAAGACAAAGATTCTTTACAGTTAGAAATTTTACTACATACATATATATTTGGGGAGGTTCTAGGTCCAACTCTGTTTTCAGTGAAAATTGCAGGAACTTGAAACGGGAACTGGGAAACTGACTGAAAATCCAGTGTAACTGTTTCTACTATTACACTTTCCGTTAGAGCTTGATGAACGAAATTCCTCCACTTGCTCAGTTCTGAGAGCTACGTGTGTGGGAAAGCCACCTTTCACCTAGCTGTTTGGGAACACAAGGTTTATTTTTAGTTCAAATTACACTGCATAAATGTATAAAGGGAGGTACAAACTCCCACTCATTTTTTCATTGAAAACTGTAGGAATTTCTAACCGGAACTAGGAAACAGACTGAGAAAACAAAGTAAATGTTTCTCCTACAACCAGTTCCCTTTGGACTACATGAAGGAACGTCTCTCCACATGCTCAGTTGAGAAAAAATTTTTTGTGAAAGACGTCCTTCAACTAGCTTGCTGGGAACATAAAATTTTTTATCAGTTAGAAAGTACACTATATGGATATATATATTGAGGTACTAGCTCCAATAAAGTTTTACAGTGAAAACTGCTGGAACATCAAACGGGCACTAGGAAACAAACTGAGAAAGCAGAAAAAAGTTTCCACTGCAAACCGTTTCCTTTGTGCTAGATGAACGAACGTCTGTCAACATGCTGTGTTCTGAGAGATGTTTCTTAGAAAGCCGTCTTTCATATATCTTGTTGAGAACACAAATTTTTTTCAGATGAAAAAACATTATCTACATATATATGGGGAGGTAGAAGTTCCAACACGATTTAAGTTTGAAAACTTCATAAACTTCACACAGGCACAAGGAAACAGACTAAGAAACAAGAGAAAGTATTTTCCCTGCAACCCGTTCCCTTTGTGCTGGATGAACGAAAGTCTATCCACATGCTCAGTTCTGAGAGATAATTTTTTGTGGAAGCCGCCTTCACCAAGCTTGTTGGGAACGCAAAGATTCATTTCCTTTGGAAACTACACTACATACATGTATATGTAGATGTACTTGTTCCAAGTATTCATTACTGTGACAACTGCAGGAGCTTCAAATCGGCACTAGCAAACAGACTGAGAAAACAGAGTAAGTGTTTCTCCTGCAACCCGTTCTCTTTGTGCAAGTTGAACGAACTTCTCTCCACTTACTCAGTTCTGAGGGCTATCTGTGTGTGAATCCGTCCTTCAGCAAACTTTTTGTGAAAGCAAAGTTTGTTTTCATTTGGAAACTACACTTCATACATATATATGGGGTGGTACTAGCTCCAACTCTGTTATAGAGGGAAAACTGCATGAACTTTAAACAAGCCCTAGGAAACAGGGTGATAGAACAGAGTAAATGTTTCCCCTGAAAACCGTTCCCTTTTTGCTAGATGAACGAACGTCTATCCACATGCTCATTTCGGAGTATTAAGTGTGTGTGAATGCCGTCCTGCAGCTAGCTTGATGGGAACACAAAGTTTCTTTTCAGTTGGAATCTACACTACAAACATATATATGAGGAGGTACTAGCTCCAACTCGATTTTACAGTGAAAACTGCAGGCACTTCAAACAGACACAAGGAAACAGACTGAGAAATCACAGTAATTGTTTCCCAGCAACCCGTTCCCTTTGTTCTAGATGAACGAAAGTAGATCCACATGCTCATTTCTGAGAGATAATTGTGTGTAGAATCAGTCCTTCAACAAACTTTCGGGAACACAAATTTCTTTCCCTTTGGAAACTACCAAACATAAATATATACAGGGAGGCACAAGTTCCAACGCAGTTTGACAGGGAAAAGGGCAGGATATTGAAACCTGCACTAGGAAACAGACTGAGAAACGAGAGTAATTGTTTATCCTGCAAAAACTTCCCCTTGTGCTAGATGAACGAATGTCTCTCCACATGCTCTGTTATGAGAGAATAGTGTGTGTGAAAGCCGTCCTTCAGATTGCATGTTGGGAACGCAAATATCTTTTCAGTTGGAATCTACTCTTCATACATATATATTGGTGGGTTCAAGCTCCAACTCGGTTTTACAGGGAAAACTGCAGCCATTTCAATCAGGCACTAGGAAACACTATGAGAAAACACAGTAAGTGATTTCCCTGCAACCCGTTCCCTTTGTGCTAAATGAACGAACGTCTCTCCACGTGCTTTTTTCGGAGAGATAAGTATGTGTAAAAACCTTCCTTCACCTAGCTTGTTAGGAACATAAAGTTTCTTTACATTTGTATACTGCACTTCTTACATATATTTGGGGAGATAATAGCTCCATTACGGTTTTAAAGTGAAAACTGCAGGAACTTCAAACCGGCACTAGGGAACAGACTGAGAACCGAGATTAAGTGTTTTCCCTGCGGCCATTCCATTTGTGCTAGTTGAACGACCGTCTCTCCACAAGCTCAGTTCTGAGAGATAATTGTGTGTGAAAACCGAACTTCACAAGGTTTGTTGGGACCACAAATAATCTGTTCAGTTTGAAACTACAGTACATACGTATATATAGGGAGGTACTATCTTCAACTCGGTTTTAGATTGAAAACTGCAGGCACTTCAAGCAGACACAAGGAAACAGAGTGCGAAAACTGAGTAAGTGATTTTCTTGTAAACGTTCCCTGTGTGCTAAATGAACGAACGTCTCTCCACATGCTCAGATCTGAGAGATAAGTGTGTGTGAAAGCCGTTCTTCACCTAGCTTGTCGGTAACACAAAGGTTCTTTTCAGTTGGAAACTACACTACATACCTCTATAAGTGTATTTAATAGCTCATACTCGGATTTACAGTGAAATCTGCAGGAACTTCAATCCGGCACTAGGAACAGTCTGAGAAACCAGAGTAGGTGTTTCTCCTGCAATTCGTCCCCTTTTTTCTAGATGAAAAACTTCTCTCCACATGCTCACTTCTCAGATAATGGTGTATGAAAGCAGTCCTTCCCCTAGCTTGTTGGAAACACAAAGATTGTTTTCAGTTGCAAACTATACTCGATACATATATATGGGGTGGTACTAGCCCGAACTAGATTTTACATTGAAAACCGCATGAACTTCAAACAGGCACTAGGAGACAGACTGAGAAACCAGAATATTTCTTTTACTAGAAACCACTCCCTTTAAGCTAAATGAACGAACGTCTGTCTATATGTTTAATCCTGAGTGTTAAGTGTGTGGGAATTCTTCTATCTTCTATCTTGTTTGGAACACATTTTCTTTTCAGTGGGTAACTACACTGCATACATATATATGTGGAATTACTAGCTCCAACTCGACTTTACAGAGTAAACTTCATGAATTTCTAAAGGGCACTAGGCAAAGATTCTGAGAAACCAGTGAAATTTTTTCTACCCCAATCAGTTCCATTTTTGCTAGATGAAACATCGTCTCACCACATGCTCTATTCTGAGAGATAAATGATTTTGCAAGCCATCCTAAACCTTACTTGTTTGAAACACATTTTGTTTTCAGTGGGTAACTACACTACATGAATACATGTGTGGAGGTATAGCTCCAACTCCGTTTTACAGTGAAAACTGCATTAATTTCCAAGCGGCACTAGGAAACATAATGTGAGTCCAGGGTAAGTGTTTCTATTTCAACCCTTTACCTTTGTGTAGATGAACGAATGTCTCTCCACTTGCTCAATTCTGAAAGTTAAGTGTGTGGGAAACCTTCAATCACCTAGCTTGTTGGGATCACACAGTTTCGTTAGAGCCGGGAAATTCACTGCTTACATATATAATGGGAAGTACTATCTCCAATTCGGTGTTACAGTGAAAACTTCATGAACTTCAATCTGGCAAGAGGAAAACATACTGAAAACCCAGTAGAAGTCTTTCTAGTAGAAACCATTCCATTTAAGCTAGATGAACGAACTTCTCTCCACATGCTCATTTATGAGATTTAATTGTGAAGCCATCAATCTCCTTGCTTGTTGGGAACACACAGTTTCTTTTATGTGGGGACTACACTTCTTATATATGTATATGGATGTACTAGCTCAAACTCGGTTTTATCGTGAAAACATCATGAACATCAAACCGGCAGTAGAAAACATACTGAGAAACCCGAGTACGTGTTTCTACAAACCCATTCCCTTTATGCTAGATTATCGAACGTCTATTCACATTTTCAATTCTGACTTTTAAATGAGTATGAAAGCCGTCAATCACGTAGCTTGTTGGGAACACACAGTTTCTTTTGTGTGGAAAATTAAGCTAAATAAATATATTTTGGGAGGTACAAGCTCCAACTCGGTTTTTCAGTGAGAACTGCATGAATCTCCAACCGGCACTAGGAAAACATACTGAGAAACCAGAGCAAGTGTTTCGACTGCAACCCATTATTTCATGCTAGATGAATGAACGTCTCTCCACTTGCACAATTCTGAGAGTTAAGTTGTGTGAAAGTCTTCAATCAGCTAGCTTGTTGGGAACACAGTTTCTTATGAGTGGGTAAATTCACTACATTTGTGTAAATGTGAAGGTACTAGTTCCAAATGGGATTTACAATGAAAACTGTATGAAATTCAAACCAGCACTAGGAAGCTTACTGAGAATCCAGTGTAGGTGTTTCTACTGCAAACCATTCCCTTTATTATACACAAATGAATGTCTCTCCACATTCTCAATATTCAGAACTGAATGAGTGTTGAAGCCATCCTTCAACTACCTTGTTGGAAACCCAGAGTTTCAGTCCAATGGAAACTACCCTTCTTTCATATATATGAGGACTTTCTAGCACGGACTCGGTTTTACACTGCAAACCGCTTTTATTTGAAACCGGCTTTGAGAAACATGCTGACAACTCAGAAAATGTGTTTCTGTATATCACTTAACCTTCAATGCTGGATGAAAAAACGCCTCTCCACAGGCTTACTTCTGACATCTGAATTTGTTTTGGAGACGTCCTACACCTATCTTTTTGGAAAACCAGATTTTCTGGTATAGGGGAACTACGCAACTTACATATCTAAGGGGAGGCACTTGCTCCAACGTGGTTTTCCACACTAAATCGCTTTTACATTGAAAACGGTGTTAGGAAACATGCTGAAATTTTACAGAATGTGTGTCTATAATACCTCTGCATTTTATGCTGCATGAAGGAACTCCTCTTAACATGCTCAATTTTCATAACTTTATGAGTGTGGAAACCGTATTTCACCCAGCTTGTTGGAAACCCAGAGTTCCAGTCCAAGGTAAACTACGCTCCTTCCATATATATCGGGACGTACTAGTACGAACTCGATTTTACAGTGCAAACCGCCTTTACTTGAAACCGGCTATGAGAAACATGCATAGAAATCAGAGTATTTCTTTCTGTATGTCCCTTAACCTTCAATGCTGGATGAAGGAACGCCACTCCACAAGCTCACTTCGGATATCTGAATGTGTCTTGGAGCCATTCTTCAACTAACTTGTTGGAAACGCAGAGTTTGTGTTATAGAGGAATTAAGCTGCTTACATATCTAAGGGGAGGCACTTGCTCCAACTTGGTTTTCCACAGCAAACCGGTTTTACATTGAAAACGGAGGTAGGAAACCTGCTGAGATAACAGTGTGTGTGAAGAATACCTCTGCGTTTTATGCTGCATGAAAGAACGTCTCTCCACATGCTCAAATTTCAGAGCTGTATGAGTATGGAAGCCGTACTTCACCTAGCTTGTTGGAAACCCAGAGTTTCAGTCCAAGGTAAACTACGCTGCTTTAATATATATGGGGACGTACTGGCACCAACAAGGTTTTTCACAGTAAACCACTTTTATTTCAAACCGACTTTGAGGAACATGCTGAGAAATCAGAGTAATTATTTCTGTCACATAACCTTCCATGCTGGATGAAAGAAAGCCTCCCCACAAGCTCACTTCTGACATCTGAGTTTGTGTTGGAGCCGTCCTTCAGCTAACTTGTTGGAAACCCAGAGTTTCTGGTATAGGGGAACTACGCTACTTACATATCTAAGGGGAGGCACTCGCTCCTAAGTGGTTTTCCACAGCAAACTGGATTTACATTGAAAAAGGCGTTAGGAAACATGTTTAGAAATCAGAGAATTTGTGTCTCGAATACCTCTGCCTTTTATGCTGCATGAAGGAACGCGTCTCAACATAATCAATTATCAGATCTGTATGAGTGTGAAAGCCGTTCTTCACCTAGCTTTTTGGAAACTCAGTGTTTCAGTCCAAGGTAAACTATGCTGCTTTCCAATATATGGGGATGTACTAGCACGAACTCGATTTTTTTCACTGCAAACCGCTTTTACTTGAAAACGGCTTTGAGAAACATGCTGAGAAATCAGAGTACTTGTTTCTGTATGTAACTTAACCTTCAAGGCTTGATGAAAGAAGCCTCTCCACAAGCTCACTTTTGACATCTGGATTTCTAGTGGAGCAGTCCTTCACCTAACTTGTTGGAACCCCTGAGTTTCTTGTATAGAGGAACTATGCTACTTACATATGTAAGGGGGGGCTCTCGCTCCAACTTCGTTTTCCAGATCAAACCAATTTTACATTGAAACCGGCGTAAAAACACGGTCAGAAATCAGAGAATGTGTGTCTAGAAGTCCCTCTGCCTTTTATGCTGAAGGAACGCCTCTCCACATGCTCAATTTTCAGGAATGTAGGAGTGTGGAACCCGCATTTCACCTAGCTTGTTGGAAACCCAGATTTTCAGTCCAATGTAAACTTCGCTGCTTTCATATATATGGGGATGTACTAGCACGAACTCAGTTTTTCACTGCAAACCGCTTTTACTTGAAACCGGGTTTAAGAAACATACTGAGAAATCAGAGAACGTGTTTGTACATCTCACTCTGCCTTTTATGTTTACTGTGAAATGATGGTTTCAAAAAAATTACTTTGCTTTGGTAAACTGTTTTGAATCGTGTTCCTCTGCTTTGATATGTAAATTGGGTAGTTCCCGTATTCCAGAAACTCTGGTTTTCCAACATGTTAGGAGAAGGACGTCTCCAACACAAATTCAAATGTCAGAAGTGATCTTGTGGAGAGGCGTTCTTTCATCCAGCATTGAAGGTTAAGTGACATACAGAAATACTTATTCTGAATTCTCAACATGTTTCCTAATGCCAGTTTCTAAGGAAGAGTGGTTTGCTGTGGAAAACCGCTTTGGAGCGAGAGCCTCTGCTTAGATATGTAAGCAGCGTAGTTCCCCTAGACCAGAAACCCTTGTTCTCGAAGAAGTAATGTGAAGAATGGCCTCAACTCACATTTAGATGTCAGAAGTGAGCATGTTGGGAGGCTTTCCTTCTTCCACCATTGAAGGTTAAGTGACATACTGAAACACTCACTCTGATTTCTTAGCATGTTTCTGAAATCCGTTTCAAGTAAAAACGTTTTGCAGTGGAAATGCGAGTTGGTGCTAGGACGTCCCCAAATATAAGAAAGCAGCGTAGTTCCCCTAGTCCTGAAACTATGGTTCCCAAAAAGTTAGGTGAAAGACGGCTTCCGTACATATACAGATTTGAAAATAGAGCATGTGGAGTGGCGTTCTTTCACCCATCATAAAAGGCAGAGTGACATGTAGAAACACATTCTCTGATTTCTCAGCGTGTTTACTAACGCTGGTTTCAAAGTAAAAGTGGTTTGCTTAGGAAAACCGCGTTGGAGCGAGTGCCTCCGGTTAGATATGTAAGTAGCGTAGTTCCCCTAGACCAGAAACTCTGGGTGTCCAACAAGTTAGGTGAAGGACAGCTCCAACACACATTCAAATGTCAGAAGTTATCATGTGGAGAGGCGTTCTTTCATCCAGCATTGAAGGTTAAGTGACATACTGAAACACTTACACTGATTTCTCAGTATGTTTTTCAGAGCCGGTTGCAAGTAAACGCGGTTTGCAGTGTAAAACCTTTTTGGTACTAGTGCATCCCAATAGATATGTATGTAGCGTAGTTTCCCTATCCCAAAAACTGTGGGTTCCCAATTAGCTAGTTGAAGGATGGCTTCCAAACTCATACATATCTAAAAATTGAGCATGTGGTGTGGAGTTCTTTCATACAGCATAAAAGATGGAGTGACATATAGAAACACTAACTCTGATTTCTCAGCATGATTCTGAAAGCCGGTTTCAAGTGAAAGCTCTTTGGAATGGAAAAGCCTCCTGGAGATTGTGCCTCCCCTTATATATGAAAGTACCGTAATTCCCCGAGGCCAGAAACTCTGGGTTCTCAAAAACCTTGGTGAAGGTTGGCTTCTACTCACATATGTTTCCAAAATGGAACAAGTGTAGAAGCATTCCTTTATCTTACCTAAACAGCAAGGCTTCATCTCAAGCACTTACCATGATTTCTCTGCATGTTTACTTGAGTAGATTTAAAGCTAAAAGCATTTTTCGCTCAGAAACCTAGTTAGAGCTTATTCCTGCTGTTATATATATCGGTCAGGCAGTGCCCCAACACCACAGTTCTGTGCTTCCAGCAGTGTTGGTGAAGGATGGCTTCCACACACTTTCGGTTTTCTCTCCTCCTCACTCTTCTGCTTAGACATCAATGCAGGTTGTGTATTGTGGAAGCCAAGGATTTATTTTTCATTTAGGATCATCCTCGGAGAAAACTGAGACCTGCTTCTGCTTCTTTTCCCTGCTAGATTTCCCCTTGGTGCATTTCAAATCCTCAACAGTGAGTTCCTTTAACCAAGTAATTATTTCAAAAAAATGAGCAGGTTTCCATAGGGCCATTACTTCTTTTATATTCTTGCTTTTTAATACCTCCCTTCCATCTCTTTATCTCCAGTTGTCTTATTTCTATGTCCTTTGGTTTGGGCTGATGGCTAATCAGCATTAGTGTAGAAATTGTAGCTTGATATTACTGATCTATATTCTTTCCATGGATATTTGATTTATCATTGGATTTTAGGGAAGATAGTTTCTTTAAAAAAATTCTGGTAAGTAACTTGTGGGGGATACTGATTCTCTTGGCCTAGAATTATAATGCTTAATTTCTGAATAAGTGATACTTTCATAGAGCTCAAAATTCCAAAGGTTTGAGTGTCACCACTGTCCCGAAGCCTTTTATACTTTTCTTTGGGGGCACTCAGAACTGAGTGTGTGTGTGTGTGTGTAAGTGTGGCCTTCTGAACTTAGTTTAGCCTGAAATGAGCAAAGACAAGTACCACCCATTTTACACAGATGACTTTCACAAGTTGATACCTTTTAAAAATATATGAACTGTAATGTTGTAGAATTTTACAAGAGGCAGTGACTTTCAGGGCTGTCAGCAATGGAAGCAGAACAGTTGGAGGGACAGCAGGTGCTCGTGCTCAGTGACTGAAGTCACACAACATCCACGGCCACCTCTGGTTAATCTTATAGAGTTGTTGCTGTCTGCAGGCATTCAGGGCTGTGCCCCCCTCCCCACCAAACATATATATTAGGAAAAGTGTTGAGACTCAGTATAAGAAACAATAAAGAATTAGTAAGGGGAATTGAGTTTATTGTTTTTAAAAAGAAAAATTAGCATCCAGGTAGTTTAATTTCAGCTCCTAATAGACTGATGTGTTGACATTCACAAGGATGCATAAACACCTGCAAGATCTTGGGTCAGCACCGGAGACTCTGAAGCAGCAATCACCACACACAAAGTTCACTGCTGCCCTTGACAGCCTTATAGAATTACTTGATTAAGAAAAGGCCATAGATGTTAAATATCATCATTTTGAGAAACCAGTTCTTTTGAAATCTTATATACAAATGTAACTGAATTGGATAAAGAAATGCTAAATGTGTAATAAAGTATCCAAAGAGGTAATGATTACTGAAAACACCACAAATTGAAGAGGACCACAGCATAATGTGCATATATATTTTAAAGATCTGGAAGAATCAGCTGAGCAGTATATTCAAGACATCTATAGATGATGTCAAAAGGGGGTGTCTTTGGATAGCTTTTTGTGAATGTTAGAGTGAAGTCAGGGTCAGGTACACAAATTAGGTTTAAAAGCAAAAGGTGAAACAGATTTCTTTTCAAAAATCTATTGTGTCTGTTTAGAAATCATCAAATCCATGGGTCAAGGTAAGAAAAGAAAAAAAAAAACTAGTGACCACGTGACTGTTTCAGGAGCTGTTAATAAAATGACAGTTGACAATTGTGTAAATTAGATATGTTCTTGGTGCCCAACTGACCCAAATATTTTTAGTCCATGTGCCAAAAATATATCAAGGAATAAATAGTGATCTATGTTTTGTCAGATCTTTTATCCCCCCTTCAAGCCTGCATTGTGATTGGGAAACTAAGAACTTCTACTGCAGGGAGGGGGATTTTCAGAAATGGAATGTCCCCCAACCGAGAAAATAAAGAAAATGTAGCCGTACACTGTAGAGACACAGGGAGATCTGTTGAGCCAGATGACACTTGCTTTACTGTCAACTAGTAGGAGGTGCAGGTTTTGATGAATTGGGTACCATGTTGCTGCCTTTCTCAAGGTATTGCCCAAGGCTCTTGAGAAGCGATGAATTGGGGCCAAGGAATTAGCCTCCGATTGCCCTTTGCCATAGATGTTGTCTGTATTCTCCAATTTTAAGCTTTAGCTTAGACAAGTTGTAGCGTCTTGCCAAGTGAGCTACAGACAGGAAGTGAGTCTTGAAGCATAAGGCTCTTTCTTCCTCACTGCAACAGAGAACCACTGCATTGGAGCATCCTGAGATGTCATCGATGGTCATTTTTCATGTTAGGAATCAGTAAGGATGCTATGTCCACATGGATGAGGAGGGTAAGATTTCAGTCTCTAAAGTGGTAATGATGGGTTGACCTTTTCACTTAAAGAGTCTCACATCAACAAATGCGTGTCTGTTCTGGACCAAGAAGAAGCAAGTGTTTGAAAAAGAATAGCTTGAAAGGTCTGTGGGACATGTCAGGCATCTTCTTCATGTCTTCAAGTTCGGGTATCAAAAATGCTTTTCCTATCCTGAGTGATACTGACAATTTGCCGTGTTCTGTGCCTCATGAATACCAAAGGCTTTCCTAAATAATATATCTAGAAATGGTAACATTGTTGATATGTGTTAAACCGGGGGAGATGAAGTAATTAAAATTAGTTCCAAATACTGATTTTTTTAAGGACATCAATTTTATAGAAACTTTTGAAGAATTAAAGTGACAGAAAATTTCAAAGCACTTTTCCTTCTGGTAAGAAAGGGTTCTGTATTCCTTTACTGATGAATGTAACATAGAATCAGTACTAATATTTTTTGTATTGTACTTAGTGTTTACAAAGTGATTCACAGATATTCTCCTATTTCATCTGTGCAATGACCTCTGGAAGGTAAGATTTCCTAGTTATGCTTTTTAATGTCTATTTTTAGCTCTGTCTAAAAGCAGATTGATTGAGCTCCATTTGCTCAGTTTAGAAGGCTGGACTGATTAATTGTGTCAGAACATTCCAGGAGGCAGAGGAAAGGAAGATACATGGGTTCTACATGATGGAAACTGCTCCTGAAATGATTTGACCAGCAGCCTTATCCATTTTTCCCAAGGCTGGAAACAGAACACAACCCAAGACATGGAAAACAGGGAGCCCATGTGACCACAGCCTTGGCATGTATAATCACGGCTGTACTCCTGTGCCTTAGAGAGGAGGATGATTTGGTCTCTGTTCTACAAACTCTGTTTTGCTTCATCTCCACAGTGTCTTGTTTTATTGGCATATGCTGAAACTTGATTTACATTTCATAGCATTAAAACAAAAATCAAGAACTCTTTATCATTTATTAACTATTTGGTAAATAGTTTTTGGTGAATATTGAACTTTATTATTAGGTCTTACCATGGCAATGTACAACACCTAGTTCCCCAGATAACAGCAGTGGCTTAAACATGCTAAAATTGTATTTCCCTCTTACATAAAGAAGTCAAGCAATCGGTAGCCCAGGGCTGGTTTGCATGATGGCCACTGGGTCAGAGAACAAGATGCCTGTTATCTTCAGCCCATCAACATGATGGCCCAAATTGGCTGCCTGAGGGTCAACCATCAGGTCCACATTCCAGGAGCAGAAAGGAGGGAAGAAATGTGCTTCAGTTCCCTTTTGGGATGGTTCTGTAAAGTCCCTTGTAGCTTTCCTGCTTTTATTTTGCTTTAGACAGAGGGCTGAGAGACAGCTTTCTATGAGGTAAGCTCAATTCATGACCAGCCATCTCCCTGGAGGGGAGGGGAGGGAGTGGGCGGGAAGGAACCAATCATCCTGCACATGGTGTAAGACACCACGATGAGCCGCCGGGGGCATCTGCAGTCTGTCCATTGCTTCGGGCTGCACTGAGCAGTTGGTAACGCTTGAGATTTTCACATAGAGGTGCGTGTATGCTGGACCAATTTCTCGGTTCATTTAAACAAGTGGCGACCAGTGCACGTTGGAAAACACATTTGTTCTCACCTTCTAGCCAGTGACCCTCCAGCCAGGTTTCTGTCCTGCTGTTCATTTCCACGTTATTTTCCAAGACTTCCAGAGGAAATGTAAGCAGCCTGATGCTCAAATGCTTTTCTGTGTGATTCCCCCCTTGTTCTTTGCAGGAACAATAAATTGCCTAGAGAAGAGTGGACGAAATTCCAACCCTCCATTTCTCTAAAGCTCTGAGATTTGGTGTTAGGAAATAGAAGAAAATTCCAGAAACACCCTTAAGAAACATTATTCTTTCAAATGTGATTTGGAACAGCAAAGGACTATATATTTTATAGAACAATTTTTAAGACAACTGAATTGGCAGTAAGTTCACATAATGAAACTTCCAATAATTCTTTATATTTCTCCTGGAAATTCCTTGGTTCTTGGTGTAAATTATTAGTAATTAATATCAGCTTTCTATTCTTTCTCTTCCTGTAGTTGTAGAGTTCACATGAAAATAGCACCTTGTGTCACTGAGAAAGCCTCCTGGTCAGCCTTCTTGTTAAACAGCAAGTGTGCTTTTCGGTGGCAGGTGTGCTAAATAGTAGTTTTCAGGCACTTGGGGGATGCCCATCACACCAGCACTGCGGGAGCCTATTTCTCACCCACGACCAGGTGAGACCCTCCTTCCTTCCGCTGCCTTGCCCAGGCCCCAGCATTCTGGTTCTTTCTCATGACCCATTTTCATAAAGTTCAGCCCTGCACCAGCCGAGCAAGTCTTGGTTTCTCAAAGACCAGGATCTTAGTTCTAGGCTTTCTGTTAAAGGACAGTGTATAAAATCAGGAAACTTTATATGTCTTTTGAGGCCTCAGGATCTCTGCAATTAAAACAAGAACTTGAGTTACAATACTATTCTTTTCCACTTCTGAATTTCTAAAACTCCACACAATAGCTTTTTTATTAAGTAGCTAAAAATTTCTCCAGAATTTATTATTCTAAAATTCACAAATATCTGTTAATTTATATTTAAATATGCTATATTAAGAAATGGAATAATTATTTACTTTTAAAAAATAATTTAACTCAAGAAATATTTGATACTGAATGTTTACTATGAGTTTA
This sequence comes from Camelus dromedarius, assembly GCF_036321535.1. Lineage (NCBI taxonomy): Eukaryota > Metazoa > Chordata > Mammalia > Artiodactyla > Camelidae > Camelus > Camelus dromedarius. The sequence continues at coordinate 69,378,422 of NC_087446.1, forward strand.
AGTATGTAAGCTTAATTTTTGTGGTACTGTCAATAAGGCACACAACGTGAGAGTTCTGGGTTAAGTTTTATCTGGGGCAAAATGAGGACCAGAACCCAGGTGACAGCATCTCAGAGAGCTCGGAGGAACTGCTCTGACGATGAGGGGGAGCTCAGCATTATATGAGATTTCATTGTATGCGGACGTGCAGTCAAGTATACGTTAAGTCCGAGGCTGCTGCTAGTCGAGGAACAGGTGTCTCTGTTAATGATTTTAGTGCTTTTCTAGATAGGAGGAGATGCAAGAATTTGGGCTCATAAAATTTCCTGAAAATGTCTAAATATCTGAAAGATTTTCTGCCCATTTTCCCAGAGCACAGAGCGCCCCATTCCTGATCTCCACACAGAACTACTTTCAGAGGGTGTTGAAGGTCAGCAGCTGCAGTGGCTCATGACTTAATCAAATCAGAGGCAGATGACACGTGCCAATATTTAGTTGACAATATGTATATATTGTAGGAAAAAAATTACTTTTCAACCCTACCCCTGTTTTACTTTTAGTTAGAGATCACCTGATAACTGTTAGATGACTTAAGTCAGACGAGGGGTTGAAGGAGTCGTCTCTTGAGCCAGCCAGTGCTCTTTGTCAGCCTCCTTGATCACATTCAATTTTCTTTCCCTTCAAACAGCATGCATCTGATTTTATGAAGTTTGGAGCCTGTCCTGAGCACATGGGGTCTGGAAGTGGCCCTGTTCCTGTGGTCTTTGTTTATTCTGTGAATTATGGTGTGAATCTTTATGTGCCCAAGCTTCATCATAATTTCAAACTTAAAGGATTTAAATATGGGAGATGGATGCCAAGTTCTGGGAATAGATTTTCAGGATAACAGCCAGGATTGGTAAAAAGTAGGGAGAATGGATACAGCCTTTAAAAAGAAATGTTATTTTACAATTTCTGGCAGATAAATTAAAGTGCTTGTTGGGATTCTGTCAGGAATGTTTAATTGGGAGACCTATCTCCCATTTTCATGAAATAAAATAATTTTATTATTTGTTTAGTGCCTACTGCTTAACAAATAAGTATCCCCTATGCATATAGTTTTATCGTTTAATCTCTACAAAGATTTCCTGGAGAACACACGTGTCACAGGTGATTGAACCAAGATCATCCAGGGTATGTGGCTGGAAGGCAGATGGGTTGGAGGGCTTACCCTCCTTCAGGCAGAGACAGAGACACCAAGGTTTATTGACAAGCTTGTTGTTGAAGTTGTTTATTTAATACTTTGCTTCCTTGATGAAGTGGATCTCTTGAAATTGTTTATGTCTGGACTATCTTCCCCTCTCTCCTCGGCCTCAGGACTTCTCCTCATAAGTAGTATGAATTCAGCCTGAACTGATTCAGGAAAATCAGAAAATAAAAAATTAGCCCACACAAATGTCTGATAAGTCTTTGTATTTCAGTACTTCCTAAAACTCTTAGAAACACAAGGAAGGTGTGTTACCTCGGGGACTGAGTGCATTTGAAGTGTGAGAAATGTAAGTGTGATCTGGTAAAGGCACAGGCTCTATAGACAGTGATCCCTGTTTGGATCCTGGCTCCCCTAAGTACTGGAAACATGACCACCCATAGCCTCAGTATCTTCATGTGTTAAGTGGGCTGATGGAGCTCACCTCCAAGTGGCCAGGTCAAAATGAGATGGTACGAGTGACTCTCAGGCAGAATGCTTGTCAAAATGCTAGTTGCTCTTGCTGCTTTATAATGTCTCCTTAGGTAATTCCGTTGTCCATTGGCTTGCGAATACCTCCTCATTTGATTTAAAAAAAATAGCATGCCCTAAAAATTTTAAAAATAAGGAATGAAGATTTACTGATTAATGCTGGTTGTATTTTTATAGGTCATTTATTAAAAAAAAATGTAGGAGTTCTCTAAAGAGAATTTATTCTGTGTGCCTAGAATAAGATTCAGTTAAAAATGATTTTCCTTTAAATGCTTTTCAGAAATTTTCTGTGATATTTTTCTTGAATAGTAGTTGAAGATTTCTGAGGAGGTTTTACATTTAGAAAAGTTTATTCTTGTAATAATTGACACGTTAAATAAATGATTCAAACCCTGGACAGCATAAAGCCCTGGCTTTTTTTTTTTTAATATATATAATTTTGGTGGTTAGTGCTATGACATATTATTATTTATTAACGGTTTTGATTTTGCTTCTGGGTTGTCCTAGGTTTCGGCGCATGTGCCTTGGAAGGTTTCTCGGGCAAAGATGCTTATTTAAGAAGGTTGTCATTGTAAATGCTCTCAAGAGGATTAAACAAATTCCACAGCAAATAAATGAACATGTTTGGAAGTTTTCCACCCTCATGTAATTTCCAGAAAACAGACATGATTCACTTGCTAAGCCAAACACACAGGTACAGTAATGAGCCTGGCTCACATGACTGGACAGCACGGAGGGAGCCTCATCTATTGGCGTGGGTTACGCTGCAGGAAGCGCAACTGAAATTTTAATTAGAATTTATTTCCAGCGAGTGCTGCTTCCGCGTTTTTCTCCCAAAATTAAGGAAGCGCCCTCTTTCCCTGGCCATCAGTCTGCAAAGCCACACGGCTCACACACTCCCCTGTTCATCAGAAGGCTGGTGGAGTCAGTTTGCTTGGACACACTTAGCTACACTCGCAGCGGGGATCATCAGTCTCTTCTGTGTGTTCACCTCCACCTGCAGGGGAGAAAATCGACTTTTGCTGCCGACAAAAGCTAATTGACTACCAGTTGTTTCAGAGGGACTGTGATGTTGAAAACTGGTATCCCTTTCATTTTTATATGTTGGATGCTGACAAATTGCACGGCCACACCCCCACTGTAAGTACACCCACCAGGGATGGTGTCGGAGTTTGAATCTGTGTGTTTTAGTATTCAGATCCTGGCACTGGTCAGCTTTCAGTGTTCTCGTTGGGTTTGGGAGACTATTTCTCAAGCGATTTCTTTGGCTACCAATAAATTTGCAAAGCCGTCTCCTTCAGTGGAGTTCCGATGAGTTGAGTTGGGAGGGGCATGTGAAATTGAGGAGGGCAGAGAGGTGCAATGAAAACTAGCCACCATCTGGTTACCTCTCATTTTTTATGGGCCAAAGATGCTTGTCTTCTTTTCTTTACTCCTCCATCCATCCCTTCAGGTCAGGGAGTCGTCTTCAAGAATTTCATCCTAAAATGTAAAGTAATGATGAAGGCAGTGTGTTTCTTTGGTTGATTTCATTTGATTTGCGTTCATTGTTAAAGATTTTCTGGTGAGGTTCTTATGAGCTCTTAAAAGCTGGAAGAGCAGCACAACCAAGGAGAGAAAGTCAAAGGAACGAGTCAGCGGCCCCTGTGAGGTCTGCGGGAAGAAGGCAGGAGGTGGGGCAGAGGCAGCACCGTGGCCTCCACTGCAGCCCTGAGGGCAACCTGCGCATGTAAAGCCAGCGTCTCTTGTCACCATGTGTTCTAACCGGACTCCCACTAAAGGAATGCGAGATTTGGGGAGGCCTTACCTATTACCCTCTGGTCAAACATCTTTAATGCTGACTGTATTTATTCAAGATGACACAGAGATCACCTGCAGAGAGTGAGGGAGTGGTTCTTGCTTCCTGTCTTGCCCGCCCTAGGCTCACTCATCAGATACCTGATTCTCGCAGGCACTGCAGTGCCCGTTGGGGGAGCTCTGCTCCTGGGGGTTTCTGCTCCTGTGGGGGAAGCTCTGCTCCTCGGGGATCTGGGCACTGCAGTGGGCACATTGGAGGCGGTCGCACCAGCGCTGATACCTCTCTACGTGTTGTGCCTTTTGTGTAAGTAGTAGAGGTGGGATCCAGAGTCTTCCTTTGTCTACGGAGCTCTCCAGCAAACCAACTTGGAGGAAAGAAAGAAAATGCCTACTGTTCCATGACTGTGTCCTAAGGGTTTAAAGCTCATGCGGAGCACACGTGAGATCTCATTCAGTAAATACTCTGGGGTCTTTTCTCTGACTTGTCATGAATTTGGCATTCTCTTAATGTTATTTCTCTTAAAACATGTCTAAGCAACCACTTTTGTGTGATGGTTATTGTGCGTAAGTGTCCTGAAGAAGCTGTTTTGGATGGAAGTGTGGGCATCAGTGGTACCAGAATGGCTGGTGGCCCTGGGGGCTGCCCGAGCTCCACACCATTTGTTACCAGCAGTCTTTCAGATTGCATCTTATTCCAGAGCTCACTGGGGCTCCCATCTCTCACTACGTATCTTGAGAGAATATTTGTTCAGAGGGTAGGGGACAGGATGCTTCAAAGTCTGGGTTCTGGGGTTCCCTGTCTAAAGGTGGCAATGGCACAAATCCTTTATTCATGGAGTAATGAAGCCCCCCAGTCTCGTGGCTAATTGGGACTCCCTGTCCTTCTTCATGTTAGGACCCCGAGGGCTTGGGTTAGGCCCCCAAACCTGTTTTGGTGAGCTTTCAGCCCTATCACACCACCTGTGTTGTCCCGTTTCAGTCACATGACTTTGATTTTTGCTGGTAGGTGTGACTCCTGGACAGTGCCTGGGACTTCCAGGTTCCCCCTACAGTAGGGACACTGAAGAAAGTTCACCCCATATGGTGTGTTCGGGGGCCTCGAGGACAAGTAGGGACCCACAGACAGATATCTGGATGGGTGGTGATCAGGCCAGAGTCTTGGAAGAACAGAGATTCCATTACTGTTTTAACAGTGAAATTGAGGGAGTAATTCTGGAAGGTCTGATGCAACTGAGATTAAAATTATTATATGGTTTTTATTGTTAGCAGGAGTGGTTTTTAACTCTTAGACCCAGTCCCCCCTATTTATAATAAATATTTTGTAACCTTTCTTTTCTGGTGCCCGGAAGTGAACGTCATAGAAAATGTAACCTAACTATAAATATGATAAACAAATAGGTAGATGGAAAGATGTGGTGCCTAAATTCTTATATTATGGGGTATTTTATATTCTATGCTAATTAGTGACCTCTCAGGACAAAAGGCACATACAAAGAGAGTCACTTCTAATAAACTATTTTTTCAAGCCTTACCTAAATGGGAAACAAGTGGCTTCAGAATGTTAGAGCACCTCCATGTCCCCGGGGAATTCTCCTTGTCAGAGTTACAATTGCTGATGGTGTCCTGTGCTAAGTGCAAGCAAATGCGGTTCGGAAGCTGCCCGGAGGCTGACTCCGGGGATTCCTTCTCCTTCGCAGCAGTGAGGGAGCCTTGCCTTTCCTGACCTCAACCACAGAGGCGATTTTGAATCTCTGAAAACTGCCATACCAGTGTTTATCACAACCCTCACAAGATACATTGAATAAAGTAGAAAACTTTAAGTGTCTCCTTTAGGATAGAAATAGAGTATAAAAGAAATAAATTAAAAATTCTAGTGCCCGAATAATTGCTACATTACACTGGCTGCATCGTAAGGTTAGAAAACTTCATTACCGCTTTACATACCACATCTTGCAGTTAGATTTTATTTATTTTTTTTCCCTAAAGAAAAAACAATCATTTGATGAGTTCTTGTGTCAGAGGTGACGAGCAGAAAGCAAGTGTAAAACCAGGAATCGTGGTGCTGGTTAGTCTAAGACCATCTCCGTCACTGTGCAGATCATCTTTACTCATTTTACTGCACTTTTTGGAATCACCTTCTCACTTGGAAATACCCCTGTGTCAGTTGGATTTGTTAGTAAAACAATTCTATTTCTTACCTAGAACATCAGTGATGTTTTCAAGATGATAAAAAAAATTTGCCCATGGCATTTAAACAGTTGCTTGTTCTCGTAACTCATGGCTCACGGTCTAGTATTTGTCACAATTGGAGAACTGTGTTTTCTTTGTGCAAATTCTCATTGCTTTGGTGACGCAGGGACACTTGTCCTTACTGGATGGAGTATGATAGTAGTTTTTTGCATTCTCTCCCTAAATCTGGAGTCCTGTGTTATGTTTCCTGTTAACTTAAAAAATAGGAATATTGTTATTTACCTAAATATCTAACCTCACACCAGTGGTGCATATCAAATTGGTCCAAATAGGAATTCCAATATTAAATGAGACAGTAATTTCACAACCCAGTTTTCCAAAAATTTGGATTGATGGTTCAATTATACCAGGGACATTAGCTGTTTTAATTGAATCAATCATTGCTTTCTTCAATAAAATTTTCCATTCCATCTGCTCTTTTGGTTTATTGTTCTTCAGTGTTTCATTTGCTTTCTTTCCCCAAAATATATGATTTTGGCTTTTGTCATTGAAAATCCTTTCTGGTTTTGCTACCTCATGCTGGAGAGGAAGGCTTGTGACTGTTTTATAGTCACTGGTTTCATGGTTTTATGAGTGCTTAATGCCACGTTGCAGGGGTGTGGAGACCTAATGAATTGTGTACATAAAAGTCTTATTATACACTGAGTGCAGGGTTAGTGTTCGCAGCCCATGTCATCAGTATCATTATTAATCCATTACAATCATCCTCTATTAATCAGTGTTATCCTTCTAACGTCTCCAGGAGAGGAAATGTAGTAGTCTAAATGCAAATCTTTGCCAAAATTTGTCAATTCAAAACATTTAAAACTTTGCTGTCAATAGGACTGTGTGCTTTCTGTCCCTAATTCTGCTTCTCCTGACCCAGGACGCGGTCTCCACAGCTGATGATCCGTGAGACACTGGATTCTTGAACCCATGGCTCTGTGTGTTCTGAGACATCTGGGGACTTCAACACTGTTTTAGGGGCTTTGGTTCCCACCTCTTCATAGCATTGCTGAGATGAGATCTGTGGGTTCACCCTCATTCTTGAGTGTATTGTGCATTTTTTCTAGAACCAACACACGCCACCGTGGCAGCACTGCTTTGACCACGTGCTGGGGCAGCGTGTGCTTGTCAGTTCTTGGGTTTAAATTTTCTGTTCAAATTTCTAAAATGGGGTATATTGACAGATACACTCCATGTAAACAGAAGCTCTGTGGGGTTTTCAGCAACTTCTAAGAGCATAAATATTCCTGAAGCAGCTAATCTTCCTCCCAACAAGTGAGGAGCAAGCCGGCAAGTCCTGGGGGCCTGTGGCGGCCAAGCTGTGCAGCCCAGGCTGCTCACCGAGGAACAAGGAGAAAATCTTAAAAACCTACTTCCATGCTGTCTTTCACAGAATCCCAGAAATGAACGTTTTAATATGTAAAGAGGGGTGATTTTTTAAAATAAATTTTTTATTTTTTTTCCTTTTTCAGTTTTATTAGGTAGAATTTTTACAGTTCAACTTCACATACACATATTGCATGCAAATACATATATAGAGCATACTGCATTTTTTGTTTAAATATATGTACTAATTATTGTTTCTAAGAACAGATTAGAGCTTTAGATTTTTAAAATTAGTTACCAGAGGAATAAGGACATCTACAAAAGAATAAACAGAATATGGTAATCCAATCACAAAGGACAGTCAGATGTGCTTGCATATATTCAAAAAATCAAAACAATATTTAGTTCATTTGTGGTCTTATTATTATTGCTATTAATTTTAGATTCCCCATAAATGAAGTCATATGGCATTTTTCTTTCTCTTTCCACCCCACTTCACTTAGAATGACAGTCTTCAGGTCCATCCATATTGCTGCAAATGGCATCTTTTATGGCTGAGTAGTATTCCATTGTATATATGTATCACCTCGTCTTTATCCAGTCATGTGCTGATGGACATTTGTGTTGTTTACATGTTCCTTGTTCTATGTCCCTTCTGGCAACAATTACGGATTTTAAATATTTTCCACCTTAAAATCCTTCCTGAAGGAGATGTGGTAACTGGAATCAAAAACAGTTACAGCACAGGGTTGTGTGTGATGGGCCCTGGGGGCTTGGTAGAAAGGTTGGCAGAAAGGATTTCAGATTCTAATCAAATGAGTCCTCCTCTTGTAGCCCTGCTGACCGCCTCTCTCACGGCCTGCCCTACAAGTCTGACCAGTCCCTTCTGTGAATCCTACTGTATTGTGCACAAATTTTGTCCAATTGGTGTCATCCAGTAGGGACCTTAAGTGAGGCACCCAAGCTCCTGTGTTGATTTCTTCCATCAGCCCTTAAATTCCTTGGGAGCCAGGACTGTCTCATTGCCCCAAGGATCCCTAATTCCTAGTGAGATGCCTGATAAAGCTGATACTTAACAAGCACATGTGTCAAATGGAAAATCCTGATCAAAAAAGGCCCTCATTTTTCAGACATGCCTACTTGAACACATAGTGTAAAATGACATGTCTTCTTGGATTTGCTGTCAAATACTTCAACAAAGGACAAATAAAAGAACAAAGGTCTGAATAAAGGAAATATGGAAAAGTTTGTGAATTCCTTAATCTGGGTAATGGGCTGATTGTACTATACTTACTGATGTATACATAAGTTAGTTTATAATTTTACTGTCATTAGCTGAATGGCAAGTATTAATACGTATTAATTGAAATCCTTAGAACTGAATAAACTTACCCCACACAAAATCCTTAATATCCTAGTAGTTTGTCTTTCAGAAATCTTTTCCCACAAAGACAGGAAAAAAGGGAAAGGCAGATCCGTGGAGTATTTCCACGTTGTCAAAAGACCAAAGGCCGATACAAAAGAAGAGATTGTAAAAAAGATAAAGAGGCTGAAATTAATGTCCGGAAAACCTAGCTAACAATCCTAAATGGCCCAACATAACTAACCTCAGCACTGCTGCATCAAGAATGGGGCAAATAGCACCTAGTGGATTTTTTTTTTAATAAATAAATAATGATCCAGTTCCTACCACAGGCAATTATGATAAGAGTGAGTATAAGTTCTAACACCAACTAGTGTACAAATCATAATTTCTACTTGATTCAAACTGCTTCTTCTATAAAATTTGAATCTTTTTATTCTTAAGACAGATTTGTGGCCTATGACCTAGTGATAAAATTTTCAACTGGCTTGTATTAAAAAAGTTCACCATAGTGAGAGTTTATTACATCAAGTATTCCTTTTTGGGAAACCCATGTGCCTTGTTACCCTCTTTCATAAGATTTCCTGTGGAAAATTCAATCCTTCATTCAGGAAAAGGCTGAGCAATATATCTCATGGAAAACCTTCATAAACTGCAACACAAGAAAATGAAAATGAAAGTGAGCAGCCCGTGAAGCCGGCAGATACACAGCGGATGGCTGTGTTCCCGCCTCGAATTTCTGTAACCAGCAGGGAAAATGTGCATTTCAAGAAATAGACATAAACACTTTTCAGGACCTGAGCACACAATTTCCCTTTCAGGGTTTAGTGGGCTTCCATTTAATTCTATGAGAAATGTTTAAAACAACAGAACAACAGCTGAGATAGGGTTTAAAGTAACTTTTATGTCTTAGTGAAAATAAAGCCAACGGATAGTTATCATTTTTACTTTATTTAATCTCACTCTCTTACTTTACCTCCCCAACCTCCTCCACAAAATGATGGTGAACATCCCCTCCTGGGTCAGAAGGCTAAGTGAAAACTACCAATCAAATGGAGGTGTGCTTTGTTGTTTATTTTTCAAAACAAACAAGTTTCATTCATATGATTTAATAATTAAGATCAGAAACAAAGTCTACTCAATAAATGGTAGCCAACACATGTCATCATAGCTGCTCATCAGGTTTGGCCCAACGTTACACACTTTTACATGGACATGTGCCATGTGCTGTCATGGGAAACGGTGAGTGGGGACAGGGCCTCTGCTCTCACAGGGCACACAGCCTTGTGGGGGAGGTGGTGTTCAATCATTGCCCTTTTTTTTAATGTACTTACAAATTATGGGAAATGCTATTTTAAAAGAACAAAATGAGTCAATGAAAGTGAAAAATACAAGGACAGTATTTAGGCTGAGGGAAGACAGGGAACCTCTTTGAAGAGCTGACACTCCACTGAGACCCAAAGGACAACTCCGGTGCTGCAGGTGAAGGGCAGGGACACATTGATAAAGGGCTGATATCCAGAATATACCAAAATTTCTTTAAACTCAACAAGAAGGATGAACAACCTGATTAAAAAATGAGCAAAATGCCTGAACACACACCTCATCAAAGAAGAAATCTACATGCCAAAGAAGTCTATGGAAAGATGCTCCACAGCATCTGTCATAAAGGGGATGCAGACTGAAACAGCGAGGTACCACTGCACACCTGTCAGAACTGCCAAAACGCAGAACACTGACAGCACCGAATGCTGGTGAGGATGTGGAGCATCAGGTATTCTCATGCATAGTTGTTAGGAATGTAAAATGGCCCAAATACTTAGGAAGACCGTCTGGCAATTTTTTACAAAACTAGATATTCTCCTACCATATGATCTGGCAACTGTGCTCCTTGGTGTTTACTCGACGAAATGGAAACTTGTGTCCACACACAAATCTGCATACAGATGTTGATAGCAGCTTTATTCATAATCACCAGAACTCAGAATCAACTAAGCTGTTCTTCAGTAGGTGAATGGATAAACTGTGGTCCAGCCAGAAAATGGACTATTATTTGGTGCTAAAATGAAATGAGTTATCAAGGCATGGAAAGACATGGAGGAACCTTAAATACATATTACTAAGTTAAAGAAGCCAATCTGGGAAGGTTCCGCAACTGTCTGATTCCAACTGTATGGTGTTCTGGGAAAGGGAAAACCACAGAGACTAAAAGATCAGTGGCTGTCAGAGGCTAGAGGGGAAGGAGCAATGAATGAGGTGCAGCACGGAGCATTTTAAGGTCACTAAGACAGACTAATCTGTATGATGCTGTGACGGTGGATACATGTCATTGCACATCTTTCGAAACCCACAGAGTGCACACCACCAAGTGTAAATCCTAGTGTCAAGTCTGGGCTCTGGGTGATGATGACTTGTCAGTGCAGGTTCACCCATTGTCGCAAATGCACGCTCTGGTGCAGGCGTCAATAGTGAGGAGCTCTGGGGACAAACTGCAGTTCATACACCGAATCCAGCCCCAGCCAAAGCTGTTAATAAAACTCTGTGGGTGTGTGGAATGTCCAGCTGCTCTGGCGTCTGAACAGCAGAGCTGAGCAGCTGCACCAGAGATCAGGAGATTTGCAGACCCTGAAATACTTACTCCCAAGCCCTTGACAGAAAAACTCTGCTGAGCCCTGTTCTAAACGAATCACAATTCACCCTGATGAGACAGGACAGCAGGGCCCAAACCAGGCATGGTTAATGGGACTGAAGCAATGTTTTAGTTCCAACACCTTTGCTGAAGTCCTGCAGATCCAGCGACAGACTGTAGCCAGGAAGCGTCTGCAGAAGGAGTCGGTAGCAGACCTTCCCGCCAAGCTCCGGGATGCCGGGGGCCGCGCGCTGCACGGGGGCCACCCGCTTGAAGAAGGCGGACTTGCGGTGGAAGCCGATCAACTCATAGAGCTCGGAGAGGATGCTGCACTGCTGAATTCTCTCCTAGGAATGCTGAAGCACAGGGAGAAAAGCAACTAGCATCTGAACGAAACATGTAAGTGAAAAAAGACCCTTAAAAAATTTTCCCTTAAAACAGAGACCCAATGACACAGGAAGGAAGAGGAAGGCTGACTTCGTGCACTGATGGGACCGGATGCAGAAATGCAGGGAAGCAGCGCTGTGCAGACGCTCCAGACCTCCTCTGGTCACCACCTTTCCACGTTCCGCCTCACCTTTTACTAGAAAGGCGCGTATTCCCTGAAACAGAGGAATCTGCTACCTAAACATGGGACACAGAGAAGGGAAAGAGGAAAAGGACCGGAAAGTAAAGGAACAACAGTTCATCTACACCCTAGTGTTTGGGCGGGACTTTCACCAAACACACAACCTCTCAAAGCACAGAGCACACAGTGAGAAGCTGACAGAGTGACTGCGACTTCTGCTCCTTAAACACAAGCTACCTGCCAGCACACGGTGTGCCCGTTACTGAATCATTACAATCATTTCAGAAACTATTACTACCCCGGCTAACAGGCAAGGAAATCTGAATCTCGGGGAGGATTTATTATCATCCTGGACAAATTCCCAAGGCCAAGAAGTGTCAGAGCCTCCGGCAGACCCTGGACTAAAATGCTCCTCATCACCACGGGCCCTGAGCCTCAGGCTGAGGCCACGTTAGGTCTGCACGGGCCCAGAGCATGAGTCAGTGGGACAGGGAGTGGTCCCACTTGAAGTGCCAGGCCAAGGCCCTCAGGAACCTATGTAATGAAACCAAATACCCAAACTGATTTCCAACGCACTTCCCTGTCCGGTAGGACTGCTCGGCACATCTGGCTTATCACCTGTGCACAGGCTGTGCAAGGGGCCCAGACAGTGACGTGACGTCCCAATGGAAGTGGCTCAGAGACCGCTTCATCACAGGACAGACTCTCCCGGCTTCCAACGTTAACTCTCCATTCCACTTCCAACTGGAAAGTAAGTTTAGACTTGTTTCCTCTCCAGAAACAAAGATAGTGGTAACATCAGCGGGAAACTCAAGACTGAGGAAGAGTCTCCTGGCCATTTGGAAGGATAGGCTGGGGAGGGAACAGAGATAGGGATCAGAAAGACCAGTGTTCCAGTCCAAAGTCTGCACATCACTCGCTTTGACAGTTTCCTTATTAATACAGGTGATAAAATCTAATTATGATTGTTGGGAAAACTAAATGAAATAACGTATGCCACTAGCATAGGTGTAAAATCCTAAATGAATGTTCCAGAAATGGACGTGACCATGGTTAGATATTGTTTGCCAAATCTTGTGTGCTAAGCTCACATCAGCCAGCCAGAGATGTGCCAGAGAATGCCTCAACAGCCAGCAGCCTTCTCCAACTTGGAAACTCACAGTGTCCGAAGAACAGGCAGTGGTGGATGCTTTGGGACACTCTGGAGGTAGCACTCCAGTGATGACTTTAAAAAGCTGGGGAGAATTTAGGGGACCATACAGTTCAAATACAGTAAACTCATTCCATGTCTACAAATATTCATCTGTAGCCATGATGATTCAGAGAGGAAATACATATTCAAACGTACATCATTTTCCCACATAAGTGCATCAAAACAATTTGGAAAGAATGTAACTTTCTTCTCTAGATCACACAGTGGGGATTACAAGGTTTTTACTGACAGCCCTACGTGTAAATCATCTGCAAACGTAACTGGGTCCATTATCAGTCATCATCATTTGAAGGGAAGGATGGAAAAGAACAAAGCCAAGCTAATACGCTCCGGTATTTTGTTGGGTTACGATGTCACAGAGGAGACGGACAGGTCATCAAGGAACCACTCTGCCGTGATCACGGAGCCGGAGAGCGGGATGGGCGGCAAGATGTATGGCACAGCCATAGCTGTGCTCGCGCTTCTAGGCAGGTACCCAGTCACTTCGACAAGGTGTCAAAAGTGTATGTCCACGTCCTCATCACCTGTCATGCATTAAAGAGAAATGGAAACCTATAAACGGCCAATAACCTCGGTGGGTACACCATCGAAAGAGCAAAGTCACAGTTTGACAACTGGCCATCCCAGTTCCCTGGGATTCATTCTTGGAGAACATTAAAAACCACTCCTCTGTCCTCAAGAAGTGCTTCCTACTTGTCCTATCTTTGGCTCAGGGATACAGCACGTTCACTTGGACTTTAATATCTGCACAGATTTGACTGTCTTTCTCCATGTTCACTTGTCCATTCTGAAGAGGTCTGAGTTAAGTCCAAATTCCATAAGATCAATTCCCTCCAGTGACAACTCAACGAGTCTGCAATTACAAACCAACTGAACAGGACTGTCCTCAGCTAAAAATGTCACCCACCCTTCACTGTTTTCTTAATCTCCTCTCCTGGCTAATTGCAACAGACTAACACCACCCTCCACCAAGTTCCCCAACTATGTCAAATAGAAAGGAAGGTCCATAAAAGATGAGACAACTCCATAGTCACCTCTGAATTCCAAGCATATATTAATGTCAATAAATAGAACTATGATTATGGCTTCTTTCCTTTAAAACCTTTCTGGTTATTTAAATGAGACCATGGAAGGGAGGTGTTTGGGTCCAGTATCTTGATCCAGAAGACTCTGGAGACATTTTTCGGAATGGCTGCCCACTGATTCATTCAAAACACAACTACTCTTTCCGGGAGGAGCTGTGATTTTCTGCCAGGAGTTTGTTGTCACTCTCATGCCAGAACAGATTTAAACTAAATACTTACATTGGATATGTTATTTTCCCCCGCTTCCAAAAAAATTGACTTTCCTTACTTCCTTGCCTTGAGGAATGCTTTTTTACTTTTCTTTCTAATTCACCCTTTTATACAGCAGGATTCAGGATGTTCTTGGCCTTACATAAGAACAGCCATCCAACTCCCAGTGTGAGAGGCATGGGGCTCAACTCCTGCCCTCCTGTCAATGCAATTGAAACTCAGTTCAGGAGCCAACTGGCCCCCCAGGGCTTCTAAGGCTCGCGTATCTCCCAGAATCCTTGCTTTCTGGTTTGACTTGGCTTCTGAGGATTTCCCCTCACTTTCTTGACAATTAGCTGTGCAGCTTGAAAGATGAGGAAGGAAGGTCTTATTTCTTAATCAGCATTTTAAGGAACTTATGTAATGAAGGTTTTCAAGAGTTTCTAGAACCCTGCATTGCCGAGACAGAAAACACACTAGATATTTTCTAAATCTAGCTATCATGTGCATTTTTTTCGTTGCTTTTGTTTTCTTAACTGCTAACAGACATTTTTAATTAAAAAATAAAATAAAGCCCCAAATAGGATAGAACATTGAAGAGGAAACAAAATTAAAGGGCAAAGACAGAAAAATTATAATTACTCTTCAAATTTAATAGAAAACATACACTATGGATCAGATCAGCAATTCTCCATAACAGCTAATTGAAACCTGACCATGAGGTAAAATGTTTCTCCTGTCAGGAGACGGCCAACAGAAAACAGAATTAAATCAACAAACTAAAATTCTAAGTCTGGCGAGGTAGAGAAGTCTACCAGCTAAATGTGTTTTCTTCTGGAAAAGAGGGAGACACACAAGATCTTTTCTGTGGAGCCTGAGCCCAGGTGAGGACGGTGAAGTGAGCTCTGTAAGAACCCAATTAGCAAAGTGAGTGATGAATAAAGAGACGTGAGCTTTGATGACAGAGATTATACTACTATTCACTTGTCCTGTAAGTATGTCTTCACGTTCAATGATCAATACATCGGCATCCTCAGGGATTGAGATTATAGGAAAATGCACAGCCCGGGCCTAGACCTCCTCTATGATTGTGGCACTGCAGTTAGATGATTCAAGGGCACCTCCAACTCCACCTGCAAATAGCTGATTTCACGGTGCTCCTCCCATAGCCGTCCTGCCCAGGGCCCCTTGTCGGGGGGCAAGGTCTCTCTGCCTCTCCCAGCTCAGTCCCATCACTCATAGATGTGACTGGGCCCCTCCTTCAGGGCCCAATTTCCTCAGTCAACGAGTCCCACCACCAGCACCTCACCTACCAGATTCTCACTGGCACTCCCTCAGCACTAACTCTGTGCTGGGGACCACGCTGCACATTGAGCACACGTTATCTCACTGGATCTCCACAGAAGTCCTGGGAAGTCGGTATATCACTGCTTCAAGTAATAAGATAAATTGTTTCACTTCCTTGAGTGTGTCATCCAAAGTGACACGGCTACTGAGCCACAAACTTGGGACTGAAAATCACTTGAAAATTGAACACTGCTACACCTCACAGCCACCCTACTCTGACTTATCACATCACCTCCTGCCGAGCCTTCTAAATGTTTCTAAGCATTCTACAAGACAAAAGTGATCTACGAGAGCACCCCTCTCCCCTACTTAAAATCTGACAATGACGTTCCACTTCCCTTAGGAGAAAGCCACACCGGGCCTGAGCACAGCCCAATGGCCCCTTCATCCGCGTACCCTGCGCGGCCGCGCCGCCTCACCCACCACGCAGTGCTACACGTGCCGTGTCCAGGACAGGGATTCTGACTCCGTACAACCCGGGGCTCGTCTCACTCAAACAATGATCACCCTCTTCAGTGCTGACTCTCAGAAAATTGTTTTCTCTGGATGAATCAATATCTTTTTCCTTACAACTTCCCATCATTGATAATGAGCTCCCCCCAAAAGAGAGAAGACCTAATCCTCAGACTCCTTATCTGTAAAGTGTGAATAACAAGAAAATATGAGAGGTTTTAAGCAAAATAATATTCATGTGAAGTTGACAATTCCCAACATACAGTAAGCACTCAATATGTGCTTACTTAATATTAATAAGAATATAATGCATTCCAGGAACCTTAAATCAATGCTTTATGGCTTTGTCCAAAAGACTACCGACAAACTATTGGACAAACCCCTTTGAGCAGATCCGCCCAAGCGTACTGGGATAGGTAAGCCTTGACTCCAGTTACAGCTGCAGCCAACCAGCACTACGGGGCGGGGGCAGTTTGCTCAAACTCGTACATGTTGCTTGAGCATTTAATTGTCACTAATGAATAAAGACAGGTGTTCTTTAGTCAAAACTCCTGAAACATAAATCTTCAAAGATTGATTCAAATTAGTTTCAAATACAACACTCTCACTAGAAATTATTTGAAAATTATAGTCTTAGCTCCTCCACACATCGAAAGGGCATTTTCTTAATATATCTGACTATATACACTGAGAGGATTGTTTAAAAGAAATTAAGATGAAGCCATAATGAATAAGCTTTCAGTATAATCTGCACAAAGCCCCACCCAAGGGTCTCACTTCTCACTTCCACATAGGTGTTCAGGTAGCTTAACCTGGGTCTTGGTTTCTTATGACACGGGGGTGGGAAGAATTGTGGATAGATTTATGTAGCAAATATAAATCTAGGGTATTTGCTGTGTAGGAATGCTAGAAATAAATAAATTGATATATAGTCCCACCCTTAGGAAACTCAGCCTTTCCAATTACAACATCATTAAAAATAAAATGAGAGATACATTTAACAAAATTTTACAAGATTTGCACATTGAACATTTTGAAGTATCACCAAAAAAAATTAAAAGATCTACATATATGGAAGGCATCCCATGTTCATGGAATGGTAGACAATATTGTTAAAAATGTTAAGACTCCCCAAAGTGATCTACAAATTTAATGGAATCCCTATCAAAATTCCAGCTGACTTCTTTGCAAAAATTGAAAAACTGATGCCAAAATTCATATGGAAGTACAAGGGAACCAGGTCAGCCAAAACAATCTTGAAAAAGAAGAGCAAAGTTGGAGGACTCACTCAAATGTTACTACAAATCTATAGTACTCAAGTCATTATGGTACTGGCATAAGTTTGGATGCATAAATCTATGAGACACAATAAAAAATCCAGGGGGGAAAGTTACATTTACAGTCATTTTTCCAGAAATGTGCCAACAACACTCCATTGAAAGAATAGTCTATTCAACAAATGGTGCAGAGACACCTGGGTATCTGAAGGCAAAAGAATCAATCTGGAATCTGGACCCCCGTATTTTATTTAACAAATAAAATATTAATTCAAAATGGATCACAGACGGAAATGTAAAAACTAAATGTATAAACTTTCTAAAATAAGACATAGTTTAAATCTTTGTGGTCCTAGGATAGGCTATGGCTTCCTAGATACAATACCAAGAGCACAAGTGAAAAAAAAGAAAGATAAAATGGACTTCATCAAAATTAAAACCATTTGTTACAAAGGACATCATCAAGAAAGTGAAATGAAAGGGGAAGGGGGTAGCTCAAGTGATAGAGTGCGTCCTTAGCAAGAAAAATAAAATGAATAAATCTAATTACCTCCCCTAGAAAGAAATTGTTTTAATGTTTAAAAAAAGTAAAGTGAAACGACAATCTGCAGAATAGGAGAAAAATTTTGCAAAGCATATATCTAATAAGACACTAGTATCCAGGATATAAAACAAATGCTTACAACTGACCAATACAAAGAAAATCGACCCAATTTTTAAATATGCCAAGTATTTAAATAGATACACAATTGGCCAATAAGCATATGAAAAGATGCTCAGCATCACTAGCGAAATCAACATCAAAATGAGATCTGATTTTACACTCATTAGGATGGTTATAATCAAAACATGGACAATAACAAGTGTCGGTCAGGAGGCAGGGAAATGGGAACCCTCAATACGCAGCCGTTGGAAAGGGGCAATGGTACAGCTTCTTTGGAAAAGCCTGGTGTTTCCTCAAAAGGTTAGAATTATATGGCACAGCAATTCCACTCCTACAAATAGAGTCATCCCTCAGTATCCTCGGGATATTGTTTCAGGAAACCCCCACCCTGGATACCATTATCCAAGGATGTTCGAGTCCCTTTACAATCAGCCATCTGGATCCATGAAGTGGAAACTACAGATATGGCGGGCCAACTCTACAGCCAACAGAATGAAAATATATTCTCACAAAACTTGCACATCAATATTCATGGCAGTATCATTCAGAGTAGCCAAAGGTTACAAACAATATCCATCCATCAATGAACGGATAAACAAAATTACCAAGAATAGTCCCACAAACTTTTGGTCATTGAATCTTTGACAAAGGAGGTGAGAACATACAATGGAGTAAAGACAGCCTCTTCAGAAAATGGTGTAGGGAAAACTGGACAGCTGCATGTAAATCAATGAAGTTAGGCTACTCCCTCACAGCATACACAAAAATAAATTCAAAATGGCTTAAAGACTTAAACATGTAGACAAGACACTATAAACCTCTTAGAAGAAAACATAGGCAAAATATCTGACATACATGTCAACAATGTTTTCCTAGAGCAGTCTACTCAAGCAATAGAAATACAAGCAAAATAATATAAGTAGGATCTAATTAAACTTACAAGCATTTGCACAGAAAAGGAAACAAAATGACAATCTATGGAATGAGAGAAAATAGTTGCAATAAATGAAACTGACAAGGGCTTAATTCCCAGAATATGTAAACAGCTTTTACACTTAATAAGGAAGAAAAACATACAATTCAATTCAAAAATGGGCAGAAGTCCTAAAGAAACTTTTCTCCAATGAAGACATACAAATGGCCAATAGGCACATGAAAAAAATGCTCAATATCATTATCAGAGAAATGCAAATCCAAACTGCAATCAAGACTCACCTCTCACCAGTCCGAATAGCCATCATTCAGAAGTTCACAGACAGTAAATGCTAGAGAGGCTACGGAGAATTGGGAACCCTCCTGCACTGTGGTGGGAATGCAGTTTGGTGGAGCCATTGTGGAAAACTGTATAGAGGTTCCTCAAAAGACAAAAAATTGACTTCCCATATGACCCTGCAATCCCGCTCCTGGACATATATCCAGAAGGAACCCTAACTCAGAAAGACACTTTCACCCCAATGTTCACAGCAGCACTCTTTACAATAGCAAGATATGGAAACAACCTAAATGTCCACTGAAAGATGACTGGATAAAGAGACTGTAGTATATTTCTCCAATAGACTACTATTCAGCCATAAAATAATAATAAAGTAATGCCATTTGCAGCAACATGAATGGACCTGGAGAATGTCATTCAAAGAAAAGTAAGCCAGAAAGAGAAAGAAAAATACCATATGAGATCGCTCACATGTGGAATCTTAAAAAAAAAAAAAATCAAAAAACAAAGACACAAAAAGATAAACTTATCTACAGACCAGAAACAGACACAGAGACATAGAAACCAAACTATGGTTACCAGAGTGGAGAGGGTGTGGGAAGGAATATATTGGGAGTTCAAGATTTGCAGATTCTATGTATAGAATAAACCACAAGTTTATACTGTATAGCACAGGAGAATATATTTAATATCTTATAGTAACTTATGTTTAAAAGAATATGAAAATGAATACAGGTATGTTCCTATTTAACTGAATTGTTGTGCTGTACACAAGAAACTGACACAACATTATAAACTGACTAGACTTCAATGAAAATATTTTTAAATAGACCAAAAACGAAAAAAAAGAAAAAGGATATTATGAAACCAAAAGAATAAAGTAGTGACTCAGGCTACAATATGGATGAACCTTGAAACTTTATGCGAAAATAAGCCAGACACAAAAGGACAAATAGTGCCCTTTAAGGTGAACTGTATCTAAGCGTTTACTGTACTACTTCTGTAAATTTTCCGGAGGTTTGAAGTCTATCAATATCAAAATAAAATGTATTATTCATTAAAATCATAAAACGCTTCCTCACAGGAGGGCTTTAATTATTAAATGCAGAAATGCATGTAAAGCCCCTGGAAAAACACTTTGCACTTCCACACACAGACACTGCTGTCACTGCCTCTCAGAGGGTGGCGCCAGCGCTGATGAGGGCTGCCTCCACTCGCTGCCCTGCAGACAGGAGTGAGGGCCTGGGCTCTGACAGGCAGGGTGAGCATGACCCTGGGTCAGACACAGCCATGCACCAGACTCTGTGTTACCCAACTTTCTTATACAAACTGCAACATGTAATGTAAAAACGCTACAGGGATGTATCTTACAACACAGGGAATACAGCCAATGTTTACAGTAACTATAAATGGAGCATCTATTGTACACCTGAAACATATCATTTTAAATCAGCTATAACTTTGTAAAAAATTAAAAAATAATTTAAAAATGTTATCACTTTAATATTCAATTCGGTTTTTAAGTAACTACTAAACAGCTTAGAATGTATAAAAGCATTTAAGTGTGCTGTTTGTTTACATATTTATTTACTTTCAGCCTCCTGCTAAAAGAGAAATTAAACAATTTTTTTAAACACACCTTAACAACCATAACAACAAAAAGGCAAAATTGAGAGTGAAGGGAAATTGGAGATTCAATACTTAAATGAAACCAGGGGGAGGTAAAGTCATAAAAATGGATTCCCTGGAGTCAGGGCAAGTGTTAAAGGCCGACTAGAAATTCAGCTGTCAGATTCTTGGCAGCTAAAGCAAAAAGAAAAGATCATGGGGGGGTGGTAGAGCGTGTGCTTAGCGTGCACGGGGTCCCGGTTTCAAGCCCCAGGGCCTCCACTAACAGATAAATACACCTAATTACCTACCCCCCCAAAAGAGTCCCAAAGAAAAGAAAAAGAGAAATTTCTTTCCAAAAAAACCTGATATTAAATTTGGATTAAATACTTAAAAAAAAAAAAAAGAAATATAGAAAAGATGAGTGACACTGTGAAGGAAAAGCCCAGCTGGGCTAACGAGCTAAGTCACAAATCTAAGTGTGATAAGTGTCGGTTTACTGATCTAAGTATTGCTGGGCTAACTCGTAAATCTGAAGTTTAGTGTCAGTTGAATGGGCTAATAAGCTAACTCGTAAATCCAAGGTCAACAATTGTCAGTAAAGTGATCTGTTCCAAATTCATAAGCTTCAGTGTACTGATTCCTTGCTTTTTGTTGTTTGAGCCTTATTGGCTAATAGCCCCTTACTTGTAATTAACCCTATAGAACCTCATGTGCAGGTCTTGGAGGTGCTCAGAGCTTCGGAACAGAAGCCCCTCTGAGCCCGCCGGCGTAATAAATCTCAGTGCATGTTTCTTGGCTGGCCTGTTGTTTCTGTAACAACACAAGCGATAATGTCCTTGAGATAAATCTGTGATGGCTGCTGGCAGGTCCCCATGTCTCACGTGGCAAAATCTGAAACATCTTTCTCACCAATCAAAGTCATCATAAGCACACTCCACACTTCCTGCTGTTAAATGCAGGAGCACAGGCAGGGTCTGGCCTTTGCTCTCTCTGTGTCATCACAGTGAGACAGGATGGAAGGGGCAGAGCACAGCCATTCAAGGAAGGCCACAGCAATTAACATCAAAATGGTGAAGGATTCAACCCCCAGTAGGCCTTGAGGCTCAGGATGAAGAGATTTAACTTCTAGCAGAGCTTGAGCTTCATTATACACCCATTGTAATAGTAACATGGTGAATAACATGCCCCAAGGTACCATGGCAGTCCCAAGGCTAGCCACAAAATGTCAAAGGGTGGGAAATGGCCAACTCCCTGGGAATCCCAGCCCCTTGCCCTTAGGCTGGTCCTTCTACATATTAGCAAATGAAACCACCAAGCCCAAGAAAACGAGCAACACAGCGCCACCTCGCGGTCACCCCTCTCTCTCCCTCTTCGGAGAAAGCCCACACTCTGTGGAGTGTTTACCTACTTTTAATCTGAGCACCCAAACCCCACACCTCGTGGCCTTTCTCTTGCCTTTCAGTGTGTCTCTGTGAATAAATCTACCTTTCCTCAACACTGACTTGCTCTTGAATACTTTACTGCACAAAGCCAAGGAACAAAATCTGGTGGGACACTTCCAAGGGGCTCAACCAAAGCCTGGGACACAGCCCTTCTCATGCCTCACATTTTATTCCTTGTATCAACAGGACTGGGTTGTGAAGGGAGCTCTGAGGCCCCAGCTAAGGGACAGATGCTGCCCCCAGGGCTCGAATTGGCGGGCAGCCTCTTCCCCAGCAGGGGCCTTGGGGTCTGCACGGTTCTGTGTTTCTCTGTTGTGCTGACTCCACAGCCACAGAGCGTTCTCCCTAGGCCTGTCCCCACAAAACCCTTCTCTCCAAAATACAAGCACATCATGTCACAATCCTCTTGTTCAACCAGGAAATGCTTAACCCACTTTTTCCCTCCACAATAAAGTACCTAACTGTCCTCCCTCCCATCACAACAATTCTTTCTTTGTGAGAACTCTGCACTCCCCACACACCATCCTGAAAGCAGGTGCCTTGCTGGCTGGGAACGAGATGTTTCAGTCTCACACAGCCTGCATCCTTTCACTTTCCCCTTGTTACCATAAAAAAGCCTTTCCTGAGTCATCCACAAATCTGATTCTGAACTTCATAAAGTGCTGAGTTTGCAGTCACTGTGTGCATACCTCCCAGGTTTTGACTAAGTTTCCTTCACGAGATCTTCATTAAGGAGCTGCATCAAGAAGTCGAAAGAGGATATTCTTACATCTGAGCGGAGGAGCCTGCAAGAAATTTAAATGGCTTTCAAGAGAGAGTTAACCAGGGACAGAGAGGGCGCAGGTCCTAGTCAACAATGTCATGAGGCAAAATGTTCTTCAAAGACTCAGAGTGGCTTCTGAAAGTGGAGTCGGCAGGGAGGAGGTGACACGCAGTGAGTGGGGTGAGTGAAACAGGGTACGGTCCCCCAGCTGGGGAAGAATTGGATTTTGTTCTAGTTTTCCAAACAATTTCTTAATACCTTTTTCTCCTATTGTCACATACCATTTTCTATGAATTAAGAATATCAATGTCAGTCATTTGGGCCGCTTGGGAGAGGCAACATGATGCCATTCACAGGGCTGGGACATGACAGCCACACCAGTCTAGGTTGAAAGACCAGTGGGGGTATTTCCATGGTGATCACGGGCATGCAGCAAACTCCCCAGCTTCAATGACCTCATCTCAAAAGTGGGGCAATAAAACTACCAAGAAAAGTGCGTGATGATTATGGAAGACATCTGTTTACTAGGTAAGTGCCCGTGACATCTGCAGCTTAATGGGGAATGAGTATGATTAACAAGGCCCTGTCTACCTGGCCACACGCTCCCTGCCTTCCTGCCTTGGTGCAGCATCAGAGTTTGTTTAGCTGAGATGAACGCCCCCAGAGCAGACCCGACGGGAAAGCTCGCAGCTCTGCATTGTGAGGCGTGTTCCTTTCCTTCTCAGTGCTGATCACAGTTTGCTGTCATCTGTTTTTATGTTTATCCCTTTTGTAACTTCCTCTCCTCCGGAGTTTTTGCTCAAGCAGCGCAGGGCCAGGTGTGTCTTGTGGCCTGCCCGATATTCTGGGCTGGGAAACAGCCGACCACACATCTGGCTCTGGTGCTGAATGGAGAGGGCAGAAGGCCCTGGGGCCCATGCTGAACCGAGGCCCATGCACCCAAAATTATGGTCTGACTTTGGGCAAATTACACAGTCTTCTTTACCCTGAGATTCCTCATCTGTCCATGAAAATAACTGCCCATGGCACACAGAGTTACCAAGATTAAAGGAAATCACCAAATTCACAACATATTCAAGGGGCTACCAGTGCATCCTCAACAGACAAATGCTGCCTTTACGGCTCTGACACACGCCAAGCGGGGCGGCCACACACAGTGAACACTGCTAAGTGCTTCATGTGTGCTACAATACTCTTTAGAACTTACAACAATCCCAGGAAGAAACGAATATTATTATGCCCATTTCACAGATTCACCAACAGGTTAAGAGAGGTTATATTCTAGTCCAAGGCCGTATGGTGAGGAAATGGTGATTTAAACCGGAATCTGGGCCCAGGCTTAGCCTCCATCTCTCTCCCATCCACCTGACCACTTGCCTATGAATTCCACCTGTCCAATACACAAGTTTGCAGCCGTCCAGCTCTTAAATGCAATGTGTGCCAGCATTTGTCAATGTTGGTTAATTACCATAAACTGTTCTCAGAAACCACAACAGAAAAGAAACGTGGACTTAAGGAATTCTGCATTGCGTTCTCCTATAATGTGCAGTCACCCTTCACTACACCACCAAATCCAAATGTATGCTTCCTCCATGTTTATTTTTGCACACGGCTTATTAAAGTAGAAGGTACCTGCAGTAATTCCATCTCAGTTGCTTTCCAAGGTTGCAGATTATCCATAATCAGTCCGTGAATGAAAATACTACAATGTGAATGAAAATACTGCAACCATGTCAGTAAACAAAGAATGCTGAAACCAAGTCATTAGCGGCTGCTGCCACCCCCCAGCGAGTGCATGCCTGCAGCCCAGCCTCTCAGCCACTCACAGTGGTGCCCTCTGAGTGGATTCAGAGTAAGAAAGGACAGGATACTGGCCCTAGATACCTAGGTACCTGCCAAAGGGATGAATTATATGACACAAATGTTTGCTTCCTCCCATACATAGAAAAGCACTAAATACTTGATCTTGAGATATCTGGTTTTCTTTAGATAACAAGCAATATTTTATTGTTCCAACTACCTGGTCTTTCTTGTAAAACTTCTATATATCCTAGCTCTTCCCCTACCTCTTGGGAGCAGTCCCTCAGAGTGATCTGAGAGGTTGCCATCCCGGCTAGAGTCCTCCAGCCAAATAAAACATAACTCTTAACATTTAGGCTGAACGTTTATTTCAATGAAGTCCCAGAATAGACAGAACTCATCAATTCTGTAATGGAACACACTGGATCAGGAAACAAAAGCGTGTTTTAGTCTGGAAAAACTACGGTTTCCTCTTTCTTCCTGTCATTATACAATCCCACCAGAACTCATTAATTTGCTGTCTGCTCATCTGGCAACCAAACTCAGAGAAGAGTCAACTCAGCAGAGTGCTCTACTCGGGAGAACACCCCGCAGCAGCACTGCAGGCTACCTGTCCTCCCGCACGCTCTGCTGACCCTTGGTGTCCTCCGTGACGACCAGGACAACAGAGCTGTTCCCAACAGCTGCGAAGTCCCACACGTTAAATAAATCATTTTATTTTATACGATATTTTACGTATATACCCATCTCTGAAAACAGCTTTGCTAGTAGCCCAAATCTTCAGCATCAATCTGCAAAGGCAAATCCTGTCCGCAAGGGAAAACAAGACTTAAGAGGAAGCTAAGGATTCCAAAGTACTCTCCACAACCTAAGGCCTCCAAAGTCCCCTGCAGGACCTTCAACCAAACTGCCTGCAGGCGGCAACATATCTGCTTTTAAAGCAATGCCTTCCTGCCCTCGGGCGCTACAAAGTCCCTCTAGGCACTCCCATCTCAGGGTAAGAGCAGCCGTTGCAGAACCTCACAGGGCAGCACTGACAGGACTGGACAAAGAGGATCAGAGCTAAACTAAGCCTTCTGATGACACGAGCTTGTCACTCTGTCACTTTACAGATGAAGATATATATATAGAGAGGTGGGGTGATCTTGCTCAAAGTCACACAGCTAATAAGTGGCAAAGTCTATAACTCTGCTCCTCCCTCCGGCGTGACGCCCCAGCTGGGACGCCCACAGGGTTCTCTCCTGCCTGCCGGACCAGTCCTTTACTGTCACTCATAAAACACCACAGGTTGTGAACCTAGTCTACATTTTCAGCATCTTTTCCCTGCAGTCTCGCAGGAACAAGGCGGTTCGGGCCATTGTATGACTTCTGACTCCCAGAAGCCTCCGTGCTCAGGCTGGTCTTGCCTGTGCATCCAGCACCCTACTCAGAGGCTCTTCCTCCCCTACAGGAACACGTTCCCACTCTCCGCATGACACCCCCTCAGGAAAGCCCTCTTCTCGTCCTCACCTCAGCAGGTGTCCCAGGCCACATCCCGAGCTGCCCCATTAGGACTGCGGGTGCCCAGGTTTGCTAGTCAGACCAGCAGCCTCAGAGCCAGGGTTTATGCCCGGGTCACCCTGCAAACCTACTGCCCGCCATACAGACCCAGCCAGCAGGTCACCTGAAAGTCGCAGCAAGTGCCCCACCCAATCCCGAAGTCTTTTCATTTGCCAGCACCGCTGATGACTGGTCTCCAACCTTTGGTCAGTTTTGCACAAAACAGCAGCTTCCACTGTGAAGCAGGGGGTTTTCTTTTCTGCTCCCCATCCTTACTGGAAACGTCTAGGGAAATGAAAAGGCCTTTTCTCAACCCTTTTCTGATGACACCCACCCACCCACAATACTCACATGCTCAAGAGCTTTGGCTCAACCTGATTTTGTTTCCCTTACGCTAAGGGGCTCAAAACACTGCGGGATTCTTTCTCTTTTGATGGTATTTTTACTCAGTTTATCGGCTTTAATCTGTTTTTGTCTCTCTCTTCAATATCCCTAGAAGTTGCCGCTTCTTATTCCCCTCAGCAGCCTCCCTCCCAACATCTAGTCTAGGAAATCAGCTGTGATGAAGGGCCCGGGGGCAGTCACAGAAGATGCAACTAAGGCACAGAGAGGTGACATAATTTGCCCGAGAAGATCAGCTTCAAGCCCCAACACTGTGTGTCACTTCCCTCTGTTTAACTCTTATGCTAAGCAAGCGAACTTTTTGTAGATTATGGTTATAAACAGATGAGGTATGAAAATACATACAAGGACACACATCAACTCTAAGATGTTCATTAACTCCACTATTTTGTTTCTATTTATTTTATTTCTATTAAAAAAAATTAAGAACCTCTGCAGTCAATATAGCAAAATGTTACTGGGCTTTAAATACAAAATATAGAGGTTTTAAGTGTGTCATTACTCATCCTTATTTGTATGTTCACAAGACAAACTGATTTGACAGTCTCTCTCCCCTCCCCCTACTCACTACTGGCTCTCACCTGAGCTCCCAAACCACACATCTAACAGCCTTTCAGTTTACCCACAGCTGAACTCATCAGTTATCCCCCAGAACTCCCTCTACAGATTTCCCTCCTCAGAGCACAGCAGGACCATCATTTACCTCATTAATCCACCCAGAAACCTGTTCCTTACTCCATCCTACCTTCACAGAAATCATTCATCCTTTCCTTTTTACCATCTAAACCTGCCTTCAATCTGTTAGCTTTTACCCGCTGACCATCCCACCGCTCAAGTGGAAGCCACCAACACTGCCCACCTGGACTCACGAGTCTCCCAAGTGGCCTCAAAGCCACTCTCCCCTACTTGAGACAAATGGGATTGTGTCACTCCCACGCTTTTAGGACTGTTTTGAAACCCACTGTTTTTAGAAGAATCTCCAAGTTCTTAACCTGATGAATGTCTTTGCCATCAAATTGTCAGCTCAGGGATGGGAGGACACGCCCTCTCCCCTAGGACCTGCCCTCTGCCAGAGCATCAGCTTGGGAGGACCTGCTGAGCTACACCAGCCTGTATTCTAACCCTGGTCTTGAGTTCTTAGCAAACTGCTTCACTTATCCATACAAATCCAAGGTAGATTAGAAAGATTTTAGATGTTGAGCTAGACTATTGATTTGGGGATTTTGCACTAGCAACCTGCAAGTACATGTTCTAATGATTCTGTCTTCTTAAAACCACACCCAGATTTAAGTAGTATTTGTGGAATGTCCTCGGAGTAAAAGGGATTGTACTTTTACAGACTTTATGTTTTATAACATGAACAACCTGGACAGGGTCACAAATGGAACCGCCTCACAAGTGACAGAAGACAGGTGACAGGCATATAGCAACAGGTCACAAAGATGGTAAGAGCAAATTTGTTTCTCCAACCCCCCAAAAATTTTTTGAAAGAACTGAAAACTCTGAATTTTGAAAGTAAAATACTATCATATAAAGAAATAAAATAATCCTCTTCATCAGTGTTTCAAGATCTGACTCCAGAATTTTTAGCATGCCATATTGAATCATAGCACAGAAAAATCAGATGGACTAGTGGTGAGTTAGTTCCAGGAAAACTGCAGTAATTCCTCCACTTGTAAAAGGACATAAACTCACCTGTCGAAGATGAATGTAAACCCCATTCTGGAGAAATTAGGAAGCTCCCAGGCTCTGCTTCTGGATGGCAAGGACACGGACAGCTTTGAAGCATGCTTCTAACTCAGGCACCAGCATTCTTACACTGCAGGGGGAAACGGAGGCCCTCAGTCAAGAGCAGAGGTGTTCCTGTCGTGTCTCGCAGGCCGTGCCTCGGGGACTCAGTGCCCTGCAGCAGCCCGGCCCCAGGCGAGGACCCGCAGCATGGCCCATCCAAGCAGCAGGTGCACTGGGCTTGAGAAAGCCCATCCCCGATGGGGGCAAGAGTGGCTGGTGGGTTTGAGTGAACATATAAATGCCCATAGAAATATGCCTGCATTCATTCAAGTGATACAAGCAACAGTAGCAGGCTATTTAACAAAATTTCAACTGTCAGTGGAAATTTACCATTCCTTTCTGCTTGTCCCCTGCACTCTGAGACAGGCTTAGGCTCTCTCACACCGGCAGCTCTGATGCAATAGTTGTGAAGTCGTTTTACTTTGCTGCAAGTGTCCTCGCTCCCGGTGTGGCTATGACTGTCGTCTCTTAACACAGTCAGATGTCTTACTGGATCTCTCCCTGCGTTCCTTGCTCCTGCTTCTCAGATCCTAAGATAAAGGGCAAGTGAAGACACATGACCAGAAAAGGCACCGTGGACTTGAACTAAGTCCTCAGTGATCCCCTAGGTGAGTGCTGCCCACCCCTTACCTTCGATTCTCAAGGTTCTGCCCAGGGTGACATCCAGACAGGAGAGCGTCCTGGGCCACTTAAAAGCTGTGTGACTTGGGCCCTGGGACAGGTGCAGGAGCTGGTTCCAGAGCCGTGCCCCTCCCCACCTCTGCTCCCCTCTCTCCCAAGGACCCACTGCCAAGCCCCCAGGTTCCCTGATATTCTGTCCTTCTCTTGTAATCTAATCAAAGCCCTTTTCCTCTTCCTTTATTCCCTAATTATCACCAGCTGAAGTGGTTTTTCAGTCACAGTATCTGAAAAAATTTCCGGCAGCTGTAAAAGAGGTCTCCAGAGGTCAATGCCCATATGCTGGTTCCTGAAGAGAGCCCCTGGTTATGGGGTCCCTCACCAACACCCACGGGGCATCAGACATGTTGCAGAGTCGACCACCCCCAACAAGAGTTTGCTGTGACCCCAATGCCCACACAGCATCCCTGCTCTCATAAATTTATTTGGCCCACTTATCCTTTACTAAGAAGCAAAAGTAAAAAATTTGCTCATGTTTCTTACTAAAATTATTTATGAGGTGGAAAAAGAAATTGTAATAGAAAAGAATAAATTTGACTGCATGTTAGATCTGTTCCTTTGGCTTTAAACCTTTGCTGTTTTCTAGGCTCAGACTTGGTAGCTCTGTACCTTTTGTAAAAGAAAGTTGCCTTTAGCCTGAAATATCCAGGAGAGCCTATTCTCCGGGGTCTGATCTTTCACGATGTTAACTCTTCTGCACTTATGTTGAGATGGCAAGTCGCAAAATAGAGAATCAACTTTGATTATTTTTTGGAGGTTTTAGAGGGGCACCATGATTTGACCCACGTGGACAGCTGCAAGAACAAAGAATTCCAAGGAGAAACAATTCTTACCGCAAGAAGTTTGCAACAACCAACCACATCCCCGCCCCTTTTTAGTATAAAAGCGGACTGATTCCTGACTTGGGGGAGACGGTTCTCCAGCATGTCATTCTGCCATCTTCTGGGTCTGCCAGCTTTTCAAATAAAGTCACTATTCCTTGCTCCAACACCTCAATCTCCCAATTTATTGGCCTGTCATGCAGCAAGCAGTACGAGTTTCGACTTGCTAACAAGATGACTGCATTGGAGGTATTATGTCTCCACTCTTTCCTCGTTTCCAATATGTAACATGCACATCATTTATGATCTAGTGCAAATAATTCATCAAAGACTACCACAAAAAGAAACTACACTCACCTAGCTATCAACACTGAAGACACAACCTATCAATTTTATATGCTGTTTAACAACACAACTAAAAAACCTAACATAGGGAATTGATTCCACAGAAATAAAATTATTTCTACTCCTTCAAAACCTTTTTTTCTTTTCTATTTTATTTTGTTTTGCATATTGAAAAGAAAATAAAAGACAAATCATTTTAGTTCACGTATTTTGTTATAGCTACATAATTTAATTACTACAAAGAGTTTTAAATTGCAATAAAAAATTGTTCATATATTGTACAAAGATATATACAGAATCAATGTGGATAAGGAAAGGAATGGACATTTACTAAAAATCCACTGCACATCCAGTCTTTTACAAGCATATCCTGGAATATAAGCTCTATGATCCAGGGGTCCCCCACCTGCATTCTCACTGCTGAGTCCCTTAGTAATCTTCTACCAAGGCACCAGCATAGAACCACGCGATCAGTATTTTCGGTATAAATGAGGGAATTAGCTCATTCAATTCTAAAACAAAAACCCTAAAGTAAATACTGAACTTATTTACAGATAAAGAAAATTGGGCACAAACAAGTACAGTTTCTTCCCCAAGTTCACAAAGCTAATAACTGGTAAAGGCAAGATTTGAACTCGTCTGTCTGATTCTAAAAACTAAGGTGGAAATCCCTTATGACTGGGGAGGGTCCAGCAGCACAGCCTATCACCCTATCTTTGTTCAGATCTAGCCTTAGACAGCTTGAGACAGCACCCCATTTCTATGGAACTTGAGGGCAAATGATAACAATAAGGATTTTATATCCAGTAGTTTCTTAGGTATCATTTATATAAACTGTCAGCAGGACAGCAGAAAAACTCTGGGAAATATGAGTGGGTCCAGACCTTTTTGCTGATTAGAAACTCAGTCTATCAGGACAGAGTGACCTTCCCATGAGAGGCCACACGGACCTAAACTAAAGGCAGCTGAGCAATGAAAACTAGCAAGACCCTGGAACTCAAGCAAGAAGGATCCCTGCTATATCCCACCCTGTTGCCCCTTCATCCACGTGGACACGAAGACAGAAGACCTAGGTTTTTGTCCAAGTTACACTATCATGAATTCTCACCCATAAAAAGTTATGACTCTATGCTGTCCTAAGTCCTTTCCAACTCAAATATGTTGACACCAATATCTCAGCAGAATGTCTATGTCTCCACATCCTCTCTTCTATAAGGAGAATAGTTCTATGGCCACAAAGCAGAAATCCAATTAAAAACACCATGCACTAAGCAAGGTGAAAATCTGCGTAAGAGACTTTGCTCTCAAGCTCAGTGAATGAAAACTCAGAAAAATTGGTCCTTCTCCCTCAGCAAATGGGAGGTAGGCTGATTGTGTGTGTGGGTGGGTGTGCGTGTGTGTGTGTGTAAATCAAATACAATGACGTCTGGGATCTGTACAGATTTTTTTTAAGTTACTGTCATTTCATGAGGATGAGACACCCTTTAAAGTAATTTGAATCTAGTGTTCTGAGAGAGTCTCAGGATCTTTTGGTGGAGGAGGGGAAAGGAAAGGAGGAAAGAAGTCAATGAAGCAAAGGAGTAAGAGTACTGCAAGGGAAAGGCAAGACATTAATTTTGTTCCTACTTGCATCACAAACAAATTACGGACTGGCATTGCCCCGATGTCCTGTCGAGCACTGAGTTGCAGATGAAGAGGTGACAGCCCATTTCTCACTGAGCTTGTGACTGTACGTGGAATCTTATAGAAACAAATCATTTATCCTGGTCAAACACTCTAGCAGCAGGCCGTAATTCTCCTATTTTGAGAGACAAGAAAATAGGAGTTCAAAGAGGGTAGATAACTTGACAAAAGTCAGAGGACCAGTAAACAAGAGAGGATGAATTCAAACTCAGATCTGAATGCAGAGTCTGATCTTCCCACTCCCAGGACTGGAAAATCCTTAACACACAGACTCCCCAGCTTCCCTGCAGTGTTCCTGGCACCAAGCATTTCCCATGGCGATGGACTCCAGTTCTCACAGACACAGTGCTCTGTGCAGCCAATGAACTTGATCAGACCTTGATCATCTACCTGCCACGCCCACCAGGCTTCACCATAAAGGTAGGAAAGCTGGCTTTCAAGTGCATACAAAGCCACCCCTGGTCTAATGTGGGCTCTTCTGCGGCTTCTCCAGCCTAAATGCAGCCATAAAAGTGCTCAGAGTTTGTACATGAGCCACACTACCTCTCTCCATCTGTCTCCACACCTATACTTCTTAGCTATGACCATTTTGATAATATTGGAAACAAATTTTTAAAAACACAAAAGAAAGGATCCTCGAACAATTACTTAATACTTACAATTTTAAATGATTTGTTACAAAGTGAGTATTTACAAACCGAATCTGCCTTCCTAGGTGTCAGTTTAAACAGTTAAAAAATATAATAGCAAAAAATTCTCCCTTACAAAATTAACAAAAACATCAACAATAATCTGGAATAATCTCACAATTAATGCCCATGTTGTACATGGAGAAAACTACAGGACTGTACTGAGGGGTAAATAAGAGGTGTGAATGTAGAGACATCAACATATTGCATGGAGGAAAACAGTTTTATAAATATGGAAGTTCTCCTAAAAATAATTCAAAACTTAATAAAAATCCCATGAATACTCTTATCTGATTTTTTTTTAACTTGAACAATATATTTTAGAATTCTTCAGGAATAATAAAGTCATAATAATAGCCAAGAAAGTTTGGGATGGAAGAAAAGAACAAAAAAATAAAATCGCACTGTCAGATAATAATTAATTTTTACAATATGTAAGATATAGCGCTGGAGTAAGGAAGTAAGATTGACAGAAATAAAGCATGAGCTCAAAAAGAGACTCTAGTGTACGTAAGTATTTTATACATGTGGGATTTCAAATCAAAGACCAAAGTATGAATTCAATAATTGTCCTGGGACAATCAGAGAATCACCTGGAAAGAACAAATTCTATTCCTGTCATAATGACCACAAAAATAATTACAGATAGTGATGTAAATATTAAAATACTAATAACAGCAAATACAACTCTTTGCTCACATTAATTCAACTTCTCCTCACTATAACAAGTACTATTATCATCTCCATCTTAGACATTAAATAAACCTACATAAGAGATTTATACCATTGTAAGAAAGTATTTCTAAGAATAATAACAAAGATAAAACACAAAAGGAAGACATTTACTATCTTAAGAATATTTTGAGCCACAACAAAAATAAACCTACTGAACAAAATGAAACGAAAGAAATGACAAGGAAAAACTCTGTGATAGATGTTGATGAAGACAAGGGATTAATGTTCATAACATACAAAGAGCTGTCACAAAGCAAAAAGAAGCTTCCTCACTTAAATTTGTGCAAAGGACAAAATGGATCATTCACTTTTCAAAAGTCAGATGGCTAATCAGTGAAAAATGCTCAATACCTCACTGGTCATCAAATGCAAACTAAAACAATGAAAAAGCACTTTTGCTCATCTTATTGGTAAATATTTTTAAAAGATATTGTAGCTAGTGTCCATCTGTGGGAGAAAAAACTGTGAGCGACCTTTTTGGAGGATGACATGACAATGGATATGTAAACTCTGAAAAACGTGTGTACACACTGATACAACCCCACTTCTAGGAATCGTTTCGTTTAGAAAAAAAATCAGTTCAAATAGATATACTGTTTACACTGGTGGGAAGAAAACCTGAAGTGAAATCATATTCAGCGATAGAGAATTGGTTACGTAAGTAATTCTACATTTCTCATTCCACACTGGAGAAGGAATTTCTAGTCACTTGAAAGTAGCCTGTGATGAAAGTAAATGTCACATCCAGGGACTAAATTTCCAGAAGACTTAACTAAAGGCATGCTCATACAAGATCACAGGAATGTCTGTTAAAGAAAGATGCCAGTCTAACATCCTTTCTGACAGTGGAAAATGGAGAAAAGTTAAGTGTCCACCATCAAGACAATAATGCGTTAAATCACGGTGAGCTGTGGGCACTGAGGGGGCCAGCGTTTCCCCGTGGCCCAGGGCCTTGTCCACAGCACTCTCCCACCAAATGTGTCCTTGCACAAGAGACCACACCTGCACATCAGGAGACCCCTCCACTCTATCTGAAAGGACCGGGTGAGTCTGGAGTGGGAGGACGTCTATGATATACCCCTGAGTGAATAAAGCGAGCTGCAGAAAACATATAGTATGGCCTTATTTTTCAAAAAAGAATATGTACACACATATACATAGATTTCTCATATGTATTTATGTATGTATGTATGGGTATATATATATGTCATAGGCATAAAGGTCATGAAATATATACACCACATTGGCAACAGCTTTTACACTCAGGAAATAAGGGGAAGGGAGGTAGGGCTCTTTCGGTACCACCACAGTTCTCTTTTCAGTATTTCAGTTAAGTACACTTGGAATTTAAAAGTTTATTTAAGCCCGAAGTAAAATGGACGATGCCTCCACAATACATAATGATATACTGGTCATTAAAAATCATGCCAGGGGAGATAGAATATTGTAGAAAAACATGTAATAAGCCGAATGGAAAATGGAGGTCTCCACACAGTAAACAGGCACAGAGTGCTCACTGGTTTTTATGACAGAGCTGATACACACTGATGAAAAGAACAGAAAGTAGATGTTAAAGTGTTAATTATTATTTCTGACTAGTGGGACCTGGATAGCCGTTTTTGTCCCTTTTTTCAGGCTTATTGCATTAAATATACATTATTTTTCATCTGAAAAAAGCATTTTTAGATGTGTAGTACCACACATTGGAGAATAATACACGAGTACTTACAGAAACAAATAACTAGGAGACACTGCAGCAGCACCACACAATGTAGAACGGGCGATCCTGATTAAAACCACGCAGTTACATAAGGACCCACAAAGTGAGAGCACCTGCTGTAACAGGGCGTGGCCCCCTTCTATTTGTCACCTGTGTCTTCAGGGCTGAGGCAGTTCTGAGCATGGCCAGTGTCAGTGTTGGTGTCTGGATGGATGCCACTGGATATGAGGGCACCTGCAAGCCGAGAGGAATAACAGAAATCATCCTCTGCCTTTTCTGTCTTGTTTCTTTGTTACTTTAAAAGAGAGGCATAAATAAGATAAACTGTGTATCTTCCCTACTGAAATTTCAGTAATGAAACCGTTTTCAAAGTGTTCACAACTTATATTCTGCCTATAACAGACTTTTCATCAAAGCTTCATATTTATTAAATGTTAATTAACTCAGTTAATTAACTCCCTGTTGAAACATTCTACTATAGAACATGAAATGCACTATGTGAAAGGACCACTCCTGCAGTGACTAGCTTGGCTGTCTTGACGGCAGTGCAGTCAGCCCCCAACATCCCGTGGCTCTGAGCTCCTGATGCTGCTAAGAGAGCACGCTGCCGCCTCAGATGGAGAGAAAGTGTGAAAGCATTTCCTGAAATCTACAGCACTGACAAAACATAACTGACAAATCCCAGGCTCCTTTGAAGTTGTCATTTTCGGTTTCTGGCCAACCCCAGTCAATGAGCAGAACCACCTCATTCCCGAGCAATGGCACTACTTGGTAATGAGTTCTGGAGAAATTTCCAGGTATAGAATGTAACCAACTATACGTAGAACTCTGACAAAAGAAACAATGCAATACCCTGATTTTGGAAGACACTCAAAATAT
Organism: Camelus dromedarius; assembly: GCF_036321535.1. NCBI lineage: Eukaryota > Metazoa > Chordata > Mammalia > Artiodactyla > Camelidae > Camelus > Camelus dromedarius. The sequence continues at coordinate 69,414,375 of NC_087446.1, forward strand.
TCTCCTAAGCCTTTGTAGCTGGAAAGGTTGGGCTTCTCCTGAGCCACTTATTTATTTCACAGCCAGTGAGCATCTCCCACAAACCCTGTTACCCTGTGTCTGCTGGGAGCATCAGGTACACTCTTGCTGTCGATCTTATAAGTCACAGGGCAGAGGTGTGTGTCTCACGGCTGCAACCCTCACACAGGCTCGCCTCCTAGCCTCACAGTTTGAACTTGGCCCCATTTTCTAACCTGTTTATTTGGTATCTGTTCTTCTGTAAGCTGCCTGAAATGCTTTTTGAAACAAGTCAGAAGAATGAGTGGGTAGATAAATGGACAGATGGGCAGGTGAGAGATGGGCAGACCGAAAGAGAGACTCCAAGGAAAGGGGAACAAATAAAATTTCCTGTGCAAAACCCTCTTGTAGTCAGGGAAGAAAACCACCACGGAGAAGAGTGAAGAGGCAGGTAGGTTAGGACTGTTTCCTGGATTCCATGAAAAGTCACACCAAGAGATGAGAGAGTATAACTATAAATAATAAAAGGAAAAAAGCACACATGCTTGAAAAATATATCTACAATATGTACTTTCTAAAGAATAGATTCAAATCAGCAGGGCCCAATACCACAATCCTTGGGTATTTACAGAAATGAGAATCCCATCTCCAAACCACAAGGCATCCCTTTGGAGCACTGAGAGTCTACACGGGGCAGTCATAAAGCCATCACCGCAAAATTTATGCTATCCTGCACTTACGAGGAATGAGCAGTTGTGCACGCGTGACAGTTACACCCCACAGCACCTCTAAGGGGGAGGGAAGCCTAGCGAGCCCCATCTCTGCAGGACAGAAAACCAGTCCTGGAGAGCCTAAGCCAACCTACCAGTTCTCCATCTCACAGGACTGGTCACTCCAGAGCAGGACTCGAACTCGGACACACGTCTGTAAGCACGATATTATCATGCTTTGTGTGATTTTTGTGTGTATAATACATTTGTTTCTGGCATGAAAGGATATTTAATAAATAATTGATTGTCTTGTCTATCTCATTAGCTCACAATCAATCTTTATACTGTTGAATTGTACTCTTTTCCTCTGGAGAAGGGAACGGAAAGAGCGGGGGTCAGAATGAGGTGGAGCTCCATTCTTTATCTGGTATCTCATCTCATCCAAGTCCCCAACCAGGGAGAAGGAGCCAATGTTCTCTTCATCTTTTAAAGAGAGTGCTCCACTGATGATGACTTACTCAACCCAAAAACCAAGGCTGGGGGAAGGGCACATGTAGCAACCAGAGCATTATCAGATGTAGGAAAGTGAAAAGAGCTCACGGGAGGGCTCAGGGGGTCAGCCTGATTTAATTTCAATCGATAAAAAATACCACACTGTAAAAATACTAGCATGCAATAGATTTGTTCTTTCTTGACAAGTTTCCAAAGCCCACATGTAACATTATCGTGAACCAGTGAAAGGAAGAGTCTACAGATAGGGAAAATCAATGCCACAGGCAGGCTGAAACCCAGGCTGGAGTTTAGGAAGAGAAAGGGCATAGTTAAGAATTGGGGAAAGGCTGGAGGAAAAAATCACAAGGACTCTCAAGCATCATCCTACAATCATATAATCATTCATTCAAGAGAGAGTTACTGAGGTCCTATTTTGTGCAAGGTTGTACACAAGGCAAAGCAAGAGCGCAGCGACCATGTTGGCAGCAACGGGAGGGGCTAAAATACACTTCTGATCCCGGTACCTTGCACACTTGACCTCAGTATAAAGGCAAAGAAAAAAAGTAAAATAATATTCTGTAAACTCAAAGCATTGCTGAAAAAAAATTAAAGAAGACCTAAATACCTGGACAGACACGCCACGTACATTCCTGGATCAGAAGACAGTGCTCTTGGAATGGCAGTGCTCCCCAGAGTGATCCGTATATTCTACGTGGTCTCGATCACAATCCTAGCGGGCTCCTCTGCAAAAACTGATTAGCTGCTGTTGTAATTCATATGGGAATTCGAGGGTCTCAGTAACCAAAACGATCTTGAAAAAGAAGAACAACATGAGAGGACTTGTAATTCTCAATTTGAAATTTTACAACTGTATTTCTAGGTGAGATTAGAGGCCATTTTTAAGTTATTACTGTGTTTATCCTTATTTTCTAAATTCTCTAGAATGAATATAATTGTTATAATAAGGAAAATAAAAAGTAAGTTATCTTTAAAACATGCACACCGATTCATTCATTGGAAAAAATGTATTTTAACTATAAAGAGGTAAACAAATATCTAGTGAAAAAGGACTACTTAAAAACAAGAGTGCATTTACATTTTTAAGAAATTGAAAACTGAAAAGCACAAACACATCAAGTTTCTAGGGAGACAAATACAACATATTAACACTTATTTTCAAAAATTCTAATTGAACAATGAAAACTCAAGAAATGGAAAATCGCGATTGACAGCCAAATGCCAACACATGGAGAGCAAAGGCCTAGAAATCACAGTTCCTTTAACTCTGCTACTACCTCAGTAGGGGAGGAAATTCCTCACTGAGGAGACAGTGGAATCCCATGCATAAGACAGGATACACAGTACAAACTGCGCTAGAATTGGGGGTGACTTTCTTAGAAGAATTCTAAAGTTAGAACATTGCTGAAAAACTATAAATACACTGACAGACAGATTAAAACACACAGTCATATATATTATATAGAAACATATGAAGTCTGCTCCCATGTTACATAGAAATACAAACATATTTGTTCATTTATGGGCACTGATTACTTTTTCCCAGGTAGAATATTTCAACTAATACAAATAATCAATAATACACCCCTCTTGTCAAATCTAGTTGATAAGTTACTCTGCTATGTAATCATAATATGCGTAAGATAGATCTAAAATAAGTGAAAAAGATCTTTGTATGGTTTCTTGAACTCTTCTCAACATTCCAAACTTAATTTTAAAATAGATCTGAGCAGTATTTCTATATTATCTTTTCCCTCGTGAAATGACCAATACAGTATGTTGTCAAAATTCTGTCCTTACAATGATTCACGAACACCGTATCCTCACAAAACTGCTGGACAGCAAGTCACTATCCAGACACTGTGACCAAACAAACGAAACACAAGGAAGACAGTGACCCTATTCTGGAGGGCTTACCGTCTGCGTCAACACCGGGGTTTTTATTTGATTGGTTTGACTGGGTAGCAAAATAAAATCAATCAATTATTTTCTTCTCTGAGCATTCTGTAAGTCATGACTCTTTTCAGTGTCATGAGCAGGAAAGACTTAAGCATGACTTGATTTGGTCAAATAGCAACAATCATCACCGGAGAGTGTGTAATAAAGAAGTTAACTGATAGCAATGCTTCTGCCTACATGAGACCTAAAATAAACCTACACTGATATCCGAAAGGAAAATGAGGAGATGAGGTTCCCAATGAGAAAACAAACAAACAAGAAACCAAAACAGGAAAGACTTTTTCATTAACGATTCCAGGCAGTAGTGGAGCATGGTGGTGAAGAGCACAGATGCTTGGGGACAATCATGAGGCTCTGAACTCCCACAGCACTGGGTAGCTTTGACACTCATAAGTCAGTGAAATTTTCTGCATCTCAGCCTCCTATCCATAGACTGGGGATAACAACAGCACCCGTCTCCTAGGACTGTCCTAAAAATTAAGATATTTTATATGTAAATTTTAAATAAAATACCTCAGATTTTAAATATTGCCCCAAAAGCACAAGGAAAAAAGAAAACAGAGATAAATTTGAGTTCATCAAATTTAAAACTTTGCTTCAAAGGACACCATCCAGAAAGTGAAAAAAACAACACTCAGGAGAAAATATTTTCAAATAATTTATCTGATTAGGAATTTGTATCTCCAAATAAAAAAGAGCTCCTACAATTCAACAAAAAAGACAACTAAATTAAAAAATGAATAAAGGATCCGAAACGGTATTTTTCAAGGAAAATATACAAATGGCCAATAAGCACAATGAAATGATGTTCAAAATCATTAGCTGTAAGGGAAATCATGTCAAAACTACTAGGAGAAACCGCTTCACACTCACTACATTAGGTTATAATTAAAAAAAGAATAACAAGAACTAATGAGGACACACAGGAATCAGAGATAGCAGCCCTTGCTGGTGAGATGTAACGCTGCGTGGCTACTTTGGAAAACAGCCTGGCAGGACCTCAGAGAGTTGAACAGTTGGTTTCTGAATGACCCAGCAATTCTGCTCTGTGGTCACACACGTAAGAGAACTGAAAACAAATGTCCACATAAAAACTCCTACAGGAATGTTCACGGTGACATTATTCATCACAGCCAAAAAGAAGAAACAATCAAAATGCCTATCACCTGATGAATGGGTAAACAGAGGGGCCCAGCCATACAGTGGAATATTATTCAGCAATAGCAAAGCATGGAGTATTGACCCAGGCAACAACATGGACAAACATTGAAAACGTTACTCAGTGTGAAAGAAGTCAGTCACAATAGACTGTTCCATTTACATGAATTGACTCGATTTACATGAAATGTCCAGCACAGGCAAATCCACAGAGAGAGAAGAGTGGCTCCCTGGGGCTGGGGGACGATGGGGAAGATGGGAATGAGTGCTTATGCATATGGGGTTTCCTGTTAGGAGGATGAAAATATTCTAAGATTGACTGGGATGCACAATTCTTGGCATAGAGTAAAAACGGGTGTAAATATTAATGGGTGAATTGTATTAAAACTGTTAAGAACAAAAGCACCTCGGGCCAGTACCTTCCCACAGTAGATGCAAATTGCTAACTTTTATTACAGGAAGAAGAAACTGCCCTCAGCATGAAAGCAGGAGATCAGCAAATGTGAGTTAACCGAAATTGGACAAGAGCAGTTCACTTGAAACAGTTGCTGAGTGTATACGAAATATTCAGAATGAAGAAAATCAGTTTGACATCAAGATGAAGCATTCTGTTTCAAATGCAGATCAAGGATTCGGCAAGCCCACCTGCTAGAAATAACCAGAGAAGAAACCTGGTTCTTAAAACAAGCACCACATCCAACAAGGAAATGGTGGTGAGGAAAGCAGTCAGCCAAAAAACTGGAACAGTTTGCTACAAATAATTTCTCCACTGAAATTTCAAAATTAAATGAAAGTGATGCAATGCTGCGCTACCCTCACGTGAATGGGCTTCCTCCGGTGCTCGACAGTTCTGTAACCCCGAATGAGAGAATCAGGAGAATCAGCATGGCTCCTGGGAGTCCCCAGGTGACTGCCCACCAGCACGCTGACCACCATCACATCTGCCAGTGTTGAAATGCAGAGAAGAGACCAACTTCTGAAAGGCACAGGAAATTTTGGCAAGGGAAAAAATGGCTGCATTCAGTCCTGGGACAGAGGCCCTGACAGCAGAGGCCAGAAGGCTGCAGGTGAACTGGAGTCGCCCTGGGGAAGGAAGGGACCACAAGGGAGCAGATCTCAATTCTCTTCTCTCTCTCCCTTCGGTAGGAGAGATAAAGCCTGCATCATTCTCACCTGGAACTGTGGGTTATGGCTGGCAGAAGTCGTACCGACACGGAATGATTATTCAAGTCTCTGTGGGAAAAGTCCAGAAAAAGAGAAGGAGTAGGGAGCCAACTCCACGAGCCTCTCAAATGCTCCTATATTTACTGTGTATAACGAAAGGAAAAAGTCATTAACAGTTGTGTGATAGTAAGTAGGAACTTGAGGAAAGACGGGAGGAGACAGAGATTGTAGAATCCACAAAGAGTACAAAGGCTTAGTGTATCTTTAGGGAAGTCATGGGGTGAGGGGAATAAGATACATTCTTTAGATATGTGAATTACAAAGCAGACCACGAGACCAGCCAGGTCCTTGTTTTGGGGATAATAGAATATCTAAAAGCACACAAGCCCAGCTTTTATAGCTGAGGGCCTGGGTCCTTGCTTTGAAATGAGCAGAGTGCTATCTAAAGCATCAACTATGCAAGCAAAGCATTGTCTCTGCTTTTTAAGGCAAGGAGACAGGAGTGAGGATGCACAGGCTCCTGCTTGCAAAGCAGTTACTAAGCACACATTTTTCTTCTGAACATTGACAGGCGGCTGGGGTCTGTTACAATTTGTTAACCTAATCTTGGGCTCCCACATGTAACCATTATGGAACCATTATGGAGGACACCCTAGGATAACAAATCCTAGCCCTGGTTCTTTTCCTGCCACCTTCAGACACTCTAGCAGGATCTAGACACATCCCTGACTAACGATCCCACAGAACCACCCAGACTCTTAACTCCTGGCGCTTGAAACTTAATTTTAGCTCTACACAACTTAACAAAGAAAAGTTTCAGAAATAGAAGATATTACATTCTTTTATATCTCATCATATGAACTAATTTTTCTGATTGCTCTAAGCTGCTTCTAATTGGCAAAGCACCTAATTCTGCAGGTGAATTCAGTACTTTCCATTGGGCATAACTTGCCAGTTTGAGCTCGCTGAATTCTATTGGTCAAATACTGATACACTTAATTGATTTCATTGTTCATCAGTTTCAGCCGGGACGAGAGGGAGTGTCACTCTGTTCCTCAGCCCACACTCAACTCTTTTCTCATCAGCAACTCAGGCCTCCTGAAAATAAAACAAAGAATTTGTTTTCCTTCTACGCTTTCCACAAACCCAACAGGAAACATCAGCCTGGAGAAAGAATTCAACAAAAATCTTCGAACAAAAATCTATAAAACATGAAGCAACTCCATCTCCGAATCATGATACACAATGACATGAAAGTAAGTGTGTCAAGCACAAAGCATGCGTGAGCCTGACCACCTCATTTCTATTCTTCAAAGGAAGGAAGGTTTTCATATTTTTTATTATCACTCTTTCTCATTGCTTCTGATTAAGCCAAAAATTAGTTTATGAAATAATTAAGCACTACAATAACAGATTTTTGTTGTATCAATTATAGAAGGCATTCAGAGGGGATAGGAAACCCCACCTTTGTAAAAAATGTAAAATTTCTTCCCCTGTTAAAAACACGTATACAAAATGCAACAGAGAATTCAAATTCTTGCGGAGAGGAGCAAAAGCCACAGAATCAAAGCAAAGTCATTACTATGAGTCAATCCAAAATTCACTAGACAAGCATGCTCAAAGCATTCAAAGAATTTTAAAGGCACACTACAAACCATTCGCTTAATGATCTGCAGGCTAGAGGAAGAATTTCCCTCTTTAACAGACAACAGAAATCAAAAGGTTGCCCCTCCAAACAAAGACGAAAAATCAATCAGGTTTTTAAAAGTTCTGATAAATCAGCATGTTCTAAAGAACAAAATTCAGAAATTTTAAACATTCATTCAAACCACAATGAAACAAGCACTTAAAAAAAAAGAAAAAAACCCCAAAGAAACTAAGCACATTGATCATGCACTTGGATCAATGAGAACGTCTTTTACCCTTCGAAGAAAGAACAGGCTATAGCCTTTTACTTGAAAATTAACACTACTTTAAAGATAACTCCTAAAACGGATTTCATCATTCATGTTGCCTTGAAAACTCTGAGGCACTTGTATCTGATCAGAAAAGCAATTCTGAGTAATAGTATGTTACAATTCAGCGCCAGTTTGCTTTAGAAGAAAAAAGAAAAGCTACTGTTCCTCAAATCCTGCACAGAGTGTGAAGTGCCTCCCGGCCTCTTTCTCCTCCCGTTTTCTAAGCTCATGCTCCCCAACCCTTCTGAAACAAGTATGACAACCTCTTATTTCCAATATGCCAAATAACAAAAGAATATCAATTTATTTGTGTAAATATATGCCTACATCTTGAAATGGAGGAGGAAGGTATCAGAGGGCTACATGGAACTTAATTCTACCTTCCTGAAATCACACACAAACACGTTCACACAGACACAAACACATACACACTGAATTACTGAGCACTTCACAAGCTTAGGAATTCCAACTTCTAGAAGATAACTTTGCAGTTAGTTTAAAATACAAAACTGTCAAGTTTTGAAAGACTTGATCATCTGCTAAATCATCCAAATATCAACGAGACCCAATTTGCCTTCTCTGTAGAGTGTAATTTCCCATGATGTCAAAGCAGACCCTAAGAAGTACTGGATCCAAGACTCGTGTTTATCACTAGCTATTATCGTTTTTAAACAAGTAAATCAGTTTCAGAAATGTATGTCCCAACATTTATTCTTATTGAAATAGCATATGTATTCAATTGTCTATACAGAAAATAGGTCCCATGATGGTGTTTAAGAGCTATTTTGTGTATTGCAATATTTATTTTTAAGTGAAGACAAGGAGGGTGGTTATTACTCAGTTGTAGAGCACTTGCTTACCATGCACAATGTGCTGGCTTCAATCCCCAGTAATCCCCCCCCAAAAAAGTGCTTAATTAAAAATAAGAAAAAAGTTATAAAAAATGCAGACTAAAAACCACTGCAATGTAGAAGCCAGAACTATAAAAAAACATGTGTTTCTATCAAATACTGACTATATGTCAAACACAGGGACAACCACAAATCACCCCTGACAACCATCACGTGTGGTTCTCAGCAACCCTTCTAAGTAGACACGGATGAGAAGCCCAGCACTGCGGATGAGGAGACGGAGCTCGGAGGAGCCGGGGACGCTGACCGTCCTGCTCCCCGTGACACCACGTCAGCCCAGGACAAGTGCTGACAGAGCTGCAGTGAGGGGACATGCAGCTGCGTGGAAACTTCGGGAGCTGGGAGTCCCAGAAAACACGAAAAATTGTTCAGTGAAAAACCAGCTCAAATATATTACACTGTGTCACATTCTTTAAACAGGGAACATGACTGAGACCTTTTTGATGCCTCCGTGTCCTTTATGCCATCATCAGTTATTTGCCCTCACAGCATGACCAGTGATGATCTGGACCCCTTATGAAGTGCACTCAGATGGCAGAGCTTTTAAAGCTGTTTTATGAAGTTTGTAAGACTCTGTCTATGCCTCACACAGGCGGTCATCCATCACTTCTCACCGGTGTGGACGTACCACCTGAAATCACTCCTTTCTGCTTTTTAAAATCCCTTCATCTAATCCAGACTTTTCAACAGCAAAGAATCAGCTCAACCACAGACAGTGAACAGCTTTTCACCAAATGGACTCGAACAGCACATCGGACTACCTGGAAGCCCTTTTCTTTTATTAAACCCACTTCCGGGTACTTCATCATTTTCTGATTGGTGGAATTGGCCGCTGACTGGCCTACTCAGAGAGCTCCCAGCCTCACATCCGGGGATGGGAGAGGGCCCTGCTCTTGGGAGAAATCAGTGAGGAAGGCGGACATCCTCCAGTCAGGACTGCACGTGTAGAAGTGCCACAACGTGCTCAGAAATTATACCATCAGCACACCTGGGCTCCCATGGACTGGTTTCACATTAACCAAACTCACGAGACACTGATGCAAGAAAACCAGAAACTTAACTTATTAATGTAACAGAAGAAGTGAAACTATAAACCAGACTGAAATATCAGAGTTCAACCATGAGTACAGTTTCTCCTCCACGGCCTAACCACGGGCAGGCAGTAACATGGCAAACATGGACAGAAGCAGAGCAGTAAGGATTTCTAGATTAACTCAATGGACTAAATTTCTGTTATACCAACAGATCTACTGCCTGGAAAACAACGCTAATCACGGTGCACTCTTCATGGACAGTGGCCGAGACACGACTGTGAGCAACTGTGTGAATCTCCTTTCTCTGTCCTTTCTGGGCTTACTGATGCACAGATGTACAGAGATCCAGGGATGCAGATACCTCTAAACACCCAAAGCCCATCCCTGGGAGCCTCAAAACCAGACAGCCATAGTTTAAATACCAGCTCTGCCACTTACTAGCTCTGTGACCTTGGCCAACTTACCCTCTGTGTGCCTCAGATTCCACACTGTAAAACTGGGATAAAAATCAAACATTCCTTACTCGATTGTTGAGTAGATTGAAGGATTCATTTCTGTAAAACTCTCAGAAAAGAATGTAGCACATTATTGGTGCTCAACAAATGTCAACTTAATATTAAAGTGATTTACAAGTCTCTTTCTAATCATCTTCTGTGTTTCCTGGCTAGACTAAGTCCCAAAGAAAATCCTTATTTCTCCTTTTATAAACTCTTGTGGAGCACCCTTCTGTTCCATACCACCACCTGTTTAAACTGAGGAGGGGATGCCTCCTCCCCACTCCTCTTGGCCACGGAGAGTGCTTCTCCACACCACAGACCCATGGCCCACAGCTAGCCTTTATCACACTAACAGAGTGAGGTGTGAGTCCGGAGAGACAAGCAGGGTATGTGAAACCGTTCCTTTCCTTCCAGTGCTGGCCACACTTGGGAAGCACCCGGGATGCTCAGCTCCATGGCAGGACAGCCCTGTGCATGATGGGGTAGGTCCTCTCAAGGGAAGGCTCGCTGTGGCCCAGAGTTACCTGGGACAGGGTGAGTCTCTTCTTCTGGGACACAGTATAATGACACGCATTTTCCCACAGCCCTGAAGTTCATGGAGAACGTGGCTTCATCAGTAAAAATGAAGACATATATCGCCTGCTTACTCTTTTCTGTCATCTCTCAGTTGGCTGCTGGAGACAACATGTGTATAAGTATTGGATCCCATTAAGCCCCAACATATTTGAAGTAACAAAAAATTCTGTGGCTTAACGTTGGTTCAGGGCGACTGTGTAACAGTTCTGACTTTGCTGATGCTAAATTATGAGTATAGGAACTATCGAACCTCCTCAAATATCTTTCATCATAAAACCAGCTTTCCTTATTTTCCTATTTCTTTGTAATTACCAAAGACTATCAAATGATGGCTTCTCACAAAACAGTAGCTAAAGTTTATGAGCCCTCTTGACATACCCACTGTGGTAAACACTTTACATAATTTCTAATTCTCACAATTCTACAAAGCAGATATGAGCATCCCCATCTCACAGACGAGGGAAATCTCAGAACGAACTGACTTAGGCTCACGTGGCTCAGTGGCAGCGTGTGCACGCAAACCCAAGTCAAAAAACTACACCCCTTCCTATATGTACCAAATCTCCTACCACTAATTAACACACAGCGGCGGGGTCAATACTCAGGGAACCCAGTACACTTTTCAGCTTTAAGGTGCTCCAGAGGCCGCTTCTAGCTGTTTTATAAATTCCCGTCTCACTGGTTTCTAGCACTGGAAGAAAAGTCCGATTTTGCCATTGTTTGCACAGCAAGTCTGAGATGTTCACAGCGAGATGACAGAATAAAACTAAGTTATAAGCAGAACAATTTTTACAGGTAGACAGACATAATGTAGACTGTGCTATTCTGAAGCATTAAGCAAAGAAATCAAAATAAAATAACGTTGTTTAAGCTTTCTTTAACAAATAGGAAAATTAAGAAGGTAAGAAAGGGCAACAGCGCCACCTATGGCTAAAAAGACCTTCCAGGTTGCCGGGAAACATGCAACACAAAATTGCCTGTAGGATCAGAAACGAGAATCAGATAACTAAAAGCTCCTGTAGCACATACTGCACTTTGTTTCAGGGTAAGGGATGTGTATTCAATATTTAATCTGATATTGCTAATACTCCTGAATATAAACAAAAGACATAGGCTTATGGAAACTCTTCTTAGAGGAGGAAAACCAGTCCAGCCTCTTCAGTTTACAGGAGGGGAGACTGAGACCTGGGATATGTCCTCCTGGCAATCGGCAGCAAAGCTCTCCTAGGCCTCATGTCTTGCACTGTAGCAAAAACCAACAGATATTTACTAGGCCTATATTCATAAAAGTAACGTCTGTATTTTTCCAAAAGTAGGTAATCTAAGTATCTTGCAAAATACTTCTCAAAGAGCCAGGAAATCGTAAAAGTTTGTTGAAATACAAAAACATATATTTACATATTAAAACAGCATGAGATTTATTCTATTAAAAAAGTTACATGTCAAATCAATGTTTTGATATTTTAAACCTGTTAAAAGTGCAAGAAAAAAAATCAAAATTTTCTTTAATCACAAAAGAGAGAATATTATTCCCTGAAAATGATAAATGTGGATTTTTTTAAACTTAATGGATCTGGTCAGAATCCACGAATTTAATTGTCTGAGTGGATGTTAAACGGTAACATGAATTCTCAGTTGTAACAATACACATTCTGTGTAAATAATCTTCAAAGGTCGTCTGCTTAAGGCAATTTAACTAATCCCTGTCTCAATAGAATGATACAGATTTCATTAAAACTTCATAGTGCACTAAAAAAATAAATGAATCCTTGTTAATTTAAGCCATATTCATATATATCATATATATACATATTGAATATGCATCAGAAATAAGCCACCCCCTTTAGTATTCAGAGTTGATCCTTCTAAAATACCTGTCATTGTGACAGCACATTTTTATTAAGCACCTTTTGGGTGCTTTGTATACAAGGCGTCTAACTGTCACAGACAAGGAAAACGATATTACTCAAATTTCACAAATGAGGAAATGTACTTAAGCCATAAAAACAACTTACCTATTCATCATCAGGAAAGAAAAGAGTAATGATTTTACTTACAATATTCACTGACAATCTTTTCTTCCATACTAAGACTACATAAAACCTATTCAGTATTTCTAAGTATTTCTGTCAATAAGGGCCACTAGAGAAAAGCAAGTAACATCACTAGCAATGGTTGGACTTTCAAAGCCCACTTCTCTTTTGCACTATAATTATTTTTAATGTTTTGTTTTTAGTGCTCACAGAGCATTAAATTAAAAAAAAATAACTTTTTAAGTCATTACATGAGAATAAAACTTTTGTAAAAATGTACAATATTAATTTATGCCACTCTGTCTCACATTCTCACTGGTGTCTCTCCTTTGAAGTCCTCATCAGGCTGAGATCACTAAAATTGGCCATTTATGGAGTCACAGGAGTTCGGGAATCCACTCAACGGGAGGCTGATTAGAGGAGCAATTAAAAGTGCATTCTGTGCAGCCAGGGTTCCAGCACTGAGCAAGCCACTGCCAGCTGTGTGTAATTTGGGACAAGGTACTCCATCTCTCAATCCCTCAGCTGCAAAAAAGGAGACACTGATACCTACCCTCAAACACCTGCTATGAAGTAAAACATGAGGAAAGCATTTTAGCCTTAGGCAGGTGTCCATTCAGAGCGAGTTTGGTCATTATGATGATGAGGATGGGTGTTAATAAATTAAGCTAGACCAGAAAGTAGAAATCAATATAAAAGAGAAACATTTAAATCAATGAGCATTTTCTTTTGGATGGATTGCAGAATATTCTATTCTTTTTTTAATAAACCAAGATTTGTCCATTAATAATAAATTTACAGGTTCATGGACAAGTCTCCAGAAAAGTATTAGAGGCCTCTAAACTCTGAATACTAAGAAAGTAAAGTTTAAAAAGAATTCTGGGGGAGATTATACCTCATTTGGGAGAGTATGTGCTTAGCATGTATGCGGCCCTCAGTTCAGTCCCCAGTAACTCCATTTAAAAACTCTTTTTTAAGAAATGGAGAATTAAAGCAAACAGATGGAGGAATATGGAATTTTATTAGAGACTCAACTCAGACTTCTGATGGGGAATAAAACATCCATTTCTCAGAGGAAATCTTGAAAATTATGTAAACTGAATCTGAGATGTCTAGTCTTTTAACATTATTAAAGAAATCATATTACCAAGTCTTAAAACTACCTGATAACCCACAGTGGTGATAGTGATCATAACAGCTGCCAACAAGGATCGACCTCCGGCTAGGAATGCTCTGTTCTGACATCTCTGCCCCTGAGGCCTCACCAGGCTGAGAGCACTAACTTAGGACATTCATGAGCATCTCGTGTAAGTCCTCAATTTGTGCTTCTCACTCCCCCCTCACCAGGCCCTCTGAGGGAAGCACTGTTATCATCTTCCCCACCTGCAGTTAAGGCCACTAAGGCACAGAGACTAAACCCGATCCAGGTCACACTGGCATTAAAGGAAGTGTGTATTTCTGCTGTTTTACTTTTTACAAAGGAATCTGAGATATCAATTCAAGGGAGACTGTTAAATAATAAAGTCTGTCTGGTCTCCACCTCAAAGAGCACATAATATAGATTCCTGATGTAGGATGAGGCTGCCGCCACAAACTGACTCAGCTTGAAATTAATATCCAAGATGAAGCAGCGAATACACGTAAATATTCACGATTGTCAACTCTACTCACGGGTCTGGGCCCTTCACTGCCTGAACGGCGGTGAAATACCCACCCCTGTCAGGGAGGGAAGAGCGGCTCTTCCAGGTCGCACCCAGGCTTCACGGGCTGTTTCCCCACTCAGACTGTCGTCAACGATTAAAAAGCTCTGAAGATTTTTACACCATGCAAAACTGAAAGACATTTCTGCAGATGGAGCACTTTCTCAGGCTTAAACAATTTTTGCCTACACTCAGCAAGGGGGAGAAAAAAACATGACTCTGCAAAGTCTCTGAGCCTCACCACTCACAGGAGTAGAACTGCCTCAGCATAAGATGACAGTTCACATTGCAGGGTGAGAACAAAATAAAGCCGCCCCAACCACAGGCACTCCCAGAGACAGCGCTCAGCAGTCTTCTGCACAATCACGGTTGTGCAGCCCTCACCACCATCTATTTCCAGAACACTCCATCATCCCAGATGAAACCCCCTGTCACTATCAGTCATTCCCTAATTCCCCTCCACCCAGCCCCTTGCAACCATCACCTGCTCTCTGCCTCTGCATTTGCCTATTCTGCTCATTTCAGATCAATGAAGTCAACAATATGTGGCCGTTTATGTCTGGTTCCTTTCACTTAACGTGCTATTATCAAGGCTTTTCCATGTTGAAGTGGTATCAGCATCTCTCTCTTTTTTTTTTTTTGAAAACGTTAGTTTATTAAAAGGTGGTAAGTACTATCAAAAAGAGTAGAGTGGAGCATAAGGGGTGGTGATTCAAAGGGAAAAGGGTGGGTTGAGCAGTCAGGGTGGACTTCCCAGAACAGGTGGCCTTTTTCATCTTCCCCGTTATTTTTTTTCCTTTTTATTCACCCTTATGTATAAATAATGTTCCACTACACGGAGATACTACATTCAGTTCATCCATTCAGCAGCTATGTATGGACGACATCCAGAAGAATGAGTGTAAGAGGTGACTAGCAGGGATGGCATTTAAGCAAAGGGCAAGATGTGCTTTAAAAAAAAAAGCCAACAAACAGAGGCACAAGGAAATTCAGTCCGTTTCTGAGCAAAGTGCATGCTTGCTTCGGCAGGACTACCGTGCAGGGCTGGGGAGGATATTGGCAGGAATCACGGGGAGGGAGTCACCTAAGAAGACTCCCCACCGAAATCAGCTCAGCCCATTCTCCTCCCTCATGTTTCTAGGCTTCTCTTATTTCATGTAATAGCACTTTAACTACACATCTGATCATGTGCATCAGACCAACTTACCTTGAATCCACAGAAAATCATTCACTGACCGGAGCAGATCCAGGACAAAACTGTGATGGACCAGGGAGTACTGCAGCATCCCAGCCTGCAGGCACAAACCGCACGTGTGCCTTGGTGATGTCCAGAAAGTAAAATGCACGGAAATATCTCACTGCTGGTGCACAACATCTGCCCCCAAATTGCCCCAAAATCATGCTGGTAAAGCACTACTCAACCCTCTCACTACAAAAAAAAAAAAAAAAAAAAGCTAAGAAGGCAAATTTAGGCTCTGCCATTGAAAACCAGCAACCATCAATGCCAGTATCTGAGCTGGAATGCTCCTGACTTCAAAAACCACTGCGGACTTATTTTTCAAACGGGAAAGCATATATGTATTCCACGTAGATGATAATACAGTAGGATTTTTATTTTCGAAACTTCCAGTTGAAAATTAGCACAAGAAAGATTATGTTTCAGCTTTTAAAAAACTCAATTATCTTCCACTTTCTTAATTTTGAACCTATTATTATTTTATAAATGGAGCAATGCTTCATATTATAAACCAAGTGTTTGGCTTCTGCAAACAAAACCTTTATGACCTCACTATTTCAGAGCAAACTTTAATGATGTTTTGAGAGGTCGGGCCTGGGGCGCTCACTAACAGCCCTTTAAATACTGACAAGGATGTGCTATTAAGTAATGCAAAGGCACTAAGTCCACATTAACTAGGAAACCAAAGAAACTACACCAAAGCCTTACTTTATCATTTTTAAATATTCCTATTGTTTGAATATTAAAGTTCTTAAAAGATATGATTTTTTTGAGAAAGACAACAGCTGTATTAAATTTCCTCTCACCAAGAAAGCAATCTTTATCAAGAGTAAAAACCCCTATGGAAATTCAAAAGACAGGACGTTTCTAGCTAAGTGAACATGCAGATCTGAACACAAACATAAATCCTAACAGATCTCACTCGAACCAGCTCAACAAAGTCTTGGGCTACCCTGGAACTTAGCTCTTCTCTTCCAAATGTTGGCTGAGCTAAGATCATCACACAAGGCAGGGAAGAAGAGAAGAGGAAAGTCCACCTGGCGGCCTCCATCTGTTTTCTTCAAGCCAAAAGGCGCCGCAAGGGCGGCCCAGCTAACAAGCCCTCCCTATAAGGAAATCCGGCATCCACACTGCCCCTGCCGTCCCCAAGCAGCCCCGATGCCCCTCTCCCACTTGTGGCCTCCCAGCCTGTGAATGGTTTTCTAATGTCACTCCCCAGTTGGTGGCACCCTCCCCCTCTTCCCCGCTACACACAAACACACACACACACACACACAAACACGCGGAGCCAAGGCAGCCTTCCCAAAGCATAAATTTGATTACATCACCCCACTTCAAACCCTTCAGAGGCTCCCTGGTAGAGTTCTAGCCCCACCCTCGACCCTGCTCGCCCATCCTCACCTCAGTACCCAGGTCCCCAGTGACCTCAGTGGCCCCCTGACCTGCTCCTACTTCCCACTTGCCTCCCGGCTCATTTTGACTGTTTCTCAAGGAAGCCTTCCCTCCCTCCAACCTCCGCAATTTGTTCCTCTGTTCCTAGAACATTCTAGGCTAAGTCAACTTCTGACACTGCTAAGCTCCCAAGGAGCATTTTGCTTAATAATGTGGGTCCAAACTCTCTCCCCTAGACACTCAGAAGTGTGTGTGTTATGAATAAATGAATGATGGGGTGGGTCTCAAAGGGACAGCCAGACCTGCTCTCGCCCGTCCCGACCTTTCTTACTGTAGAATATCAGAAACAAAACCAGAAGTACCTTTCCTGAGGGTCACTTCCTGCTGACACCCTTCACTGCCTCCTGTATCAGTTCTAGTAAAACCCAAGCTCTTCGAAAGCCCTCCACCCCAGGCCCTCTCCAGTGTCCTCCCCAGCAGGGGCACCCACAACCCTGGACCACACATGGCACTCTCCCCGATTCCCCACCGCACAAGCCTCCAGGCCTCTACCCGGGCTGCTCTGCCACATGAGCCACAGTCTTCATGCTTTCTACTGGCTGACCCTTACTCTGTCTTCACAACTGAATGTAGAGCCCATTTCTTCCAGGAAGTCCTCTCTGATAATATCCTTTAGGTCTTGGCAGGTCTCCCTCTGTAGCAGCACTGCATGGTGACCAACTGGGTGTTTGCTTGCTCCTTTGGGACCACGACCTATTGGGGGCCACGTGGGAAGGAGTGAGAGATTACAAGAGGGGTGGGAGAAGCAAAAAGCAAAAATCACAGCTGAAGTCCCAAATTCAAGGATTCTTTCTCAGAAAAAGAATAAAATATTTCACACGAGTGCAATTTGGCTACTATTTTTGTGGCTTGTGGAAAGCAAGGGCTTGGTGTTCTAGTCCAAAACCCGGGTTACATGCAAAGAAATGTATATATTCATATCCAAAGGAAACCAGAGCTGCTCAACAACAGTTTGCAGTCAGAATTGAAAGGAATTTTGATAAAGGCAATGTCTCTCCATCTCTCTTCTTTCTTTTCTGGCATCATATAATTTTAGAAGTATTTGCGTGACTAAGAGATGGCTACAGCCCGTGATTCTGCACTGGAGAGTTTGGGCTGAGGAAGCCCAGATTACATTCACTGTGTAAATGCAATCACACCAACAAACTGACAAGTTCCCTTGTGGAGGAGCTGATGTTCCAAAGCAGGCAAACTTATGCAGTAAGAAAACTCTAAATAAAAAGTAAGAAATTCAATGTTCTGTACTCAATTTCATTAGCTATATGGGCCATTACCTGACAGTATATCTTGTCTATTGAAACCCAAAAATAAATTGTGAACGTTGGTTTTCTTCATCTGACTGTTTTATGCTAAATTTCGATATCAAACCCACAATCCATACGGACAGCTCAGGCCTATGCTGCAGCACAGCTACATCCCGTAGAAGAAAGTCTATCAAGGGAGAACTGGAGAGTTTCCCTTCAGAAGCTGCTAAGTCTGGTTTTGCACCTATACATCATTTGCAACCACTTCATCGTCAAAGGAGTAAGACCTTACCTCTGTGGGGGGTAAAGCACTGCGGTGCTTCAGAACAATCAAAGAACACTGAGCTTTGTGAATCAGTCCTGAGGCACTTAAATCGTACTTTTTCTGAAAGGCCCCAAAACTGACCCACTTCACCATTTCAAGTACACCAGGGAGGTACCGGAATTAGTAGAGAAAACACGCCCTTGAAGTCTGACAAGACCCTGCTTGAATCCTGTTACAGTATTTACTACCCTCTAAACGGACCAATAACTTAACCCCTCTGAGAATGCTTGCCAATCCGCAAAAGGGGGCTGCCACCGCCCACCTGGGAAGCATGGATGTGAATGAAACACGCAAGTAGGGCGGCCGACTGGTACCTGACACGGGGCCTGGCTAGTTTCCCTCCGCTGCCCTTGTCCCCCTTTAAACTTGTGCTGTTTCCCCGGTACCAAACGCCCGGAATAGACTGCCCGAATATTCTGTGTATCCCTGGATACATGCCTTACCGTTAGGAGGCCAGAAAAACAACTGCCTTCTCCCCAGTCACTATCAATATTCTTAAGATTCTGGATTTTTTTAACCTCTATTTTGCAGGGAGACTATTCCAGAATTTTTCAAGCACCATTCTCCAGGTTGGCTCCCCTCCCAGCGCCCATCCCTTCTCACCTCAGATCCTCTGTCTGCCTTCTGTTCATTGGAAAGCGAGTCAGGAAGAGCGGGGACTCCCTAGGCCTCCTTCCCTCCCTGATATGTTAGTGTGACTACCTTCAACACACACCCCACTCCAACTCCAGCTTCTGAGGAGTCTACCCTCCCGGACCCTGCAGACTCTGCAACTTCCCAAGACACACACGTGGCCACAACCCTCCCTTCAGATTTCTTCCTGGCTGGCCCTGCCCACCCCCTGGCCCCTTAAGGATAAATGACATTGCCCTGAAAATCCTAAACGCCGCTGACTGACACACCAAAGCTGCATGGTCTGGGCTTTCCTCCAACCCAGGCTCAGACCTGCCCCCCCTCAGCCTCAGTCTGCAGCTCTCAAGATGATCTAATTCACATGCGCGGATGTGAACACCAGCTAAGAATGATGACTCCCAACGTGTATCTCTAGTCCGGCTCCTTCAACTCAGCCCTAGGCTCATAGACCCGAATGCCTCTATGAAGTCCTAACTTGGATGAAAAATGGCATCTTAAAAATGCCTCATGTCCACCATTTACTCTGGAATTCAATTTCTGGCAGGTACCTCCCATGTTCCCCATTTTAGTAACAGACCCAGAACTCACCAATGTGTTTGAGGTCACATTCAATTTCCCCTGTTCCCTCCCTCCAGCCCTGGCCTGGAATATTAGTCCTGTCATTTCCGTTGCTAAGCCCATCGCAAGTCTGGTTCTGCAGGGACCACGGCCGGATCCCCACAGGCTCACAGCAAGGTGCACTGAGTCACAGTCCTCCGAAGGGTGCTCCCTGGAGTGGGAGGCATCTCCTGCCACCGGTCACCACAGAAGGCACTGGATTCTCACAAAGGAGACTCTGGAGAAGGGACTCAAGGTTCTCCCGTGATCTGAGCTTTGAAGGTCCCGAGGTCTGGCGGAGCTCCTATTAGCAGACACACTTGCCACTGAGCAGATGAGGATGGAGGAGCCCAAGCAAGGCTGTCCTCACTCCGACCCCTGGGCCCTCGGGAGCCACGGGAAAGGCCTGTGTCCAGGGCACAGCCCAACAATCACAGATCCCAGCCTGCATTTGCCAACCCGGACAGCCTAGACTCCTTCTACTTGCGAGACTTACTTCTGTTCTGTTCCCCCCCGAGAATGTGATGGACTCTTTCAGAATATCTGGCCTGTCTCAAGCGAGACAAAGTCAGTGAAGGATGAAGTGTTCACATTTGGACTAGAGCATGAAAGGAGAAACAAGACCTCATGATCAGCATGATGGTGGTGGCCAAACTCTTCCCCTGGGTGAGATGAACAAGGGTGGGGGTGAGAATCCAAGGTCTTAGATTGCCCAAAGCATCTTCCTTCATGGCTGACTGGGGGTTCGAGACTCACTACCTCAAACTAACGACACGGCTGTCAGTGGGGGACATCAGCAGCAACAAACACCGAGTCAGCTCTTTAATGCCAACATGGGTTAAAAGTAAAGGCCGGTGCAGGGAGGCCTGCACGGCTGCTGAGGCAAACCACAGACCCGGCTCTGAATGCCCACTGGCTGGAGCAGAGAGGAAGCTACGGTCCCTTTAACAGTCCCTGTGTCCACCAGATCCATGTAAGCCAGCTACTTAGGAGAAGTACATGTTGTCCTGATACTCAGAAAGACCAGCCTCGTAAAGTGAACAAAAGAGTGGCATGGATTTTAGACCCACTTCTGCCCCTTTATGAAGGAAAAATAAAGTAAATGGCACGGGGAAGTTGAATGCAAAAAAAAAAAAAATTAAATAACCAAATGATGACTGATTCCTCCAACAGTGTCCCCTGCAGCTGCTCACCCCCAAGCCTGCCACTTTCTCACCAGTGACCGCCGGTCAGGAAGCGCCGTTACGCACGTCACACAGAGACAGCCTGGAACCGCGTGCTGAGCACGTTTGTGTAAAAGCAGGAATCGAGCAAGATGCTGCAGACTTTGACTTGACAAGTTTAAATACTCCATGAAAAGAATCCCTTAACAGCCGCCTAAATCAATTCGCATGTCACTTCTTCAAAACAATTAAACTAATTGAATAAGGGTGCATTTGTCACCAAATATAAGGAGGACCAAACAGGTCCCTCAAAGCAAAGATTTTAACAGATAACAAACACCAGTGGGTGATGTGCTAACAAAGCAAATATTCCAGAAAATTAGAAAATAACAAGATGACTAGGATAATGCATGGGTCAAGGCACCTGAAAAGTTTCTGCTTTTTAAAGCAATGGAGACAGCACGGAGGGCGATCTAGCTATTTCCAATGCAGGATATGCACAGCCACCTTTTCAGACGCAACAGCGCGGTACAAGGGAAAAAGGAATAAAGAAAAAGGAAAGGAGGAACAAGCGAAAATTAGAAACACAGAAGAACAAAAATGACTTTGACAGCATGTACAAGAATTTACGTGAGTGTGTGAGGCCAGGGACGCAGGGACGGTGAGACCCAACCTCACCTCCTGCTCCAGGGAAGGCAGGGGCCTGAGGGGAGCGACGCTGCTTGGGGACCCCAACGTGGTCAGCGCCCCTAACCAAAACTCCACATACATGCGTCTAGGCAGCTTTTAAGCCACAAAATGTGGTCGCATTACAGGCTGGACAGTTTTACTCACTCCCAACGAGAGTAGCAGGAGAGAATTAGTCTCTGCTCCTGCACCAAAGCATTGTTTTAAAAATTAAAGACTGTGGAATAGTAAAAGCAACAATGGAGTAAAAGTGACTGGAGGAGAACGTGCTTGACCCGAGCTCACTGGCCGCGTTATCTCACTGACGTTCAGATGCTGGCTGAGCCCTTATGGTACCAAAACAGACAGACGCACCAGGAGGGAGGTTTAATGCACTGCTATATTTTGATGCCGGGAGCCATGCCTGGTACACGAGGTTCTGGGTAAACAATGGTGACTGTGTCAACCACTATGGGCTAAGCACATATCCAGCTACTCCTCCAAATCCCAAGGACACACTTCAAAAGGCAAAAACAAGCAGGAATTCTCTGGTGGGTCCGCAGACCCAGAGCCAAGCAGTTGCTGAGCAAAAATGTCACCAGTGCCTCCTGTGACAAAAGAGGAGGCACTGGCCTGGGGGCTGGGGCAGGGCTCCAGGCTTCCACTGCTCACCCACCAGTCTGTCCAGGGGGAGAAGGTGGTCCCTGCTTACATTGCACCAATGCACCTACCTTGACTGACGCCTGGGGGATAAGCAGGAGGTGACATGTGAGGTGAACGGAGCCAGCCTCGGTGTAGCCCGGTGCTGGCAGCTGTGCCCACAGCAATGCCCAGACACCTAAACCTGCCACCTCATCCCCAAGGAGCAGAAGGGTGTGCGGACGTGTAGATCACAGGGCCCTGTGAGGACAAATAAAGATCATGGCCACTACATGTCTCACACCTTACTAAAGTCATAGAGGTATGTCCGGGAGGAACAGAAAATTCATCCAGAGCCCACCAGGCACCACACGCAGGTGGGACTCGGGCCCCCTGTGCCTCTCACTCACAGGGCTGGTCTGGACTTTCTTTTTATCAATTCTCTGGCATCTTCTCCTCCAACTTACCAACAACCAGAAAGTAGGATTTGATCTTATGTAAGTTCAAGAATCACATAGCACTGCCTCCAGAGCGGGCCTGTGCCAGGTCCTCCGACCGTCACCTGTGGTACCGCCATAAGCGCCCTCCAGACTCAAGGCCCGAGGCCGTAGGCCGTGGGGGCACATCTTCCCTCAATCTCCCCAGCAAAGGGGGACCACCTCTTGGCAAATGCATCTCACCTCTTCTGCCCGAGGGAAAGCATGATAGATACACGGGGAAACAGAGCATAAGGTGGGGAGGTAGTAAGCCCAGGAGAGCTCGTCTGCACTTCCAAGGCAAAAGTGGGGCCGTTGACTTAATCACAGGGACAAAGTGAGGATGAATCTTTCCCTGCTTTGTCTCTTACTCCGTGATACGCCTTTCCCTGCATAAGGAGTTCATCCGGAATTCCCTGGAGGTGTTTCTGATGTCCTAAATTGGCATGCTGGCTGTCGGGGAGGAAGAGAGGGCCTGAACCCAGCAGTTGCTGGGCCTGGGAGGCAGGAGACACCGGCTCCAGACACAGCTAAACCAGCATCTCGTTCTGCCTCTCGGGATTCAGCATCTCATTTATAAGCAAAGGGATGAGACTGTCCCAGGACAGGCTGCCTAACAAAATTGAATTGAGAGCCATGTAAAGAAAGCTTCCCAGTTGCCACATTATAACGGTAAACAAAGAAACAATCAAACAAACAAAAAAACAGATACTAGAAACTAATTTAAAAACAGATCTTACTTAATCTGCTGTATGTAAAATACTATCATTTTGATATGTAATCTATATATGAAAGTAACAAGATAGTTTACATACTTTTTACTAGACAAGTCTCAGCGTCTGATGTGCATTTGACCTACAGCACATCTCAGCTCAGACCAGCCTCTTCCCCAGTGCTCATAGCATCAGTGGCTGTGGCTACTCTATTGGACAGCAACTCCAGGGGTCCCACCAGGGGTCTTGGCTGAAAAGCGGGAGGAAGTCTCCACACTGACCCTAAAAGAATCTCTCTGAAAAAAAGGCAGATTCAATTTCAAATGTCTGTAAACCGTCGGGCTGCACCTCCCTCCGCCCTTGGCTACAAGACAGCCCTCTTCCTTGCTGATCCCTTCCTGGATGTAGGGAAGGAACCCGGAACACAGCCAGGGTGGCCGGGCCTACAGGTAGACTTACCTGCTGTCTGTGTCCAGTCCCATGAAGTTCTCCTTCTCAAACAAGGAGCAGAGGACGGGGATCCTTTCCCCAGGCTTGTCAGGGTCCCATCCAGCCACTTGGACTTGAGCAAGATTAACAGTGACTCAGTGAAGTCCTCGATCCTCTTCTCCACCACCCGGCAGTCCTCGTAGTTTGAAGGCCATGTTGGTGCGTGGCTGCTCGGCTACATATCCATGCAGCACAAAGACAAAGAGCTGAGAGTCATTAAGCGTGGTGCCATACAGCTCCTCTGTACATGGAGCTTCTCGAAGGCCTTGGCAGAGAGGCAGTCGGTCATGGTGACAAGGCCCACGACCGTGCGGTGTGTCTGGAAGTCACTCCACGCATTCTCGAATGCATAGTGGTGCCTGTAGTGGATACAGAGTGCCCACTGGGAGCCGCACGGGGTGATCTGGCTCACCAAGGAGATTCGTTTATAGATGCAAAAGAAATTGTCCTCTGAAATGATCCCCATGGGTTGGACGACCACGGGGAGAGTCTCGTATTCCTCAGCACACTGCACGTAGTCAGGGATGCTCATGTTGCAGGCCCTGCCGAGAGGGGAGAGGAGATCAAGGTAAATATTGTGCTGTGAGCTGCGGGCGCCTCTGGGATGCGGTGACCTGGTGTGTACCAGCCAGAAGGCAAGGGAAGCACAAGCAAAGCCGGGGGTACAGTTTCTCCTCAGAGTCTGTACACGGCTACCGTAGCTCGGATCACATTACCCAGCTTTTGGTCTAGGCTTCCTGCCCCTGCATAGAAGGGTCATTTCCTGTTTTCTGTTTCCAAGCACCTAGCAAGACCCTGATGCAAAGTCAGTGCTCAACACTGCGGAATAAAGAAATGAATAAAGGAAATGCTTTCCCCACCCCCCTTCAGCAGATTATGAAGAAAAGAACCGCAGTAGGATCAAAAGATCTGGATTTCAACACCAATTTATTTGAACTCCTAAACTGCAGAATAATGGATAAGAAAACTTGCCTTGGGGAAGAGGGTACAGCTCAGTGGTAGAGCACATACATATCATGTACGAGGTCCTGGGTTCAATCCCCAGTACCTCATTTTAAAAAATGAAACAAATGAATAAACCTAATTACCCTTCTCAAAAAATATTTTTTAATTCAAAACTCAAAAAACACCTTGCAATTGACACAACATTGTAAACTTGACTATACTTCAATTTAAAAAAAAAATCCTTGCCTTACAAGAATATATCTGGATTATGGAAGTTTGCAAATGTAAAATGCCTAGGGTACCACCTGCATAAAGAGGGGGGACTGTACAAATTTACTATCCCTCCTTTATGAGCTATATTTCCTTTGGTGGGTGTTATAAACTCTCAGAGCTAATTTTCTCAGATTAAAAAAACAAAACAATACTTGATTCTCAGTACTGCTGAAGAATCAGTTAAGCCTGTGAAAGCATCTGACAGACAGAGGTTACTCAATAAATGTTTGTTGAATGAATGAATAAACAAGCAAAGTGAATGCTGCTCCCTGCCACAGAACATCATAATGGTACTTCCTGGAAATCCCAAGCCCACGTTACACCCGACTACACACTAAACATGTGGGTGACCTGGGCAGGCCTGTGTGTTTCTCTAAGCCCCAGTTTAATCATAGATAGAAATGAGGGCAATAACAAAAACCTCAAAGGGTTAGTGAGTCAGTAATGAATTGTACCCCAACTATGCAAGATGGAACCATTAAGGAAAATTGGGAAAAGGGTCCATAGGCCCTCCGTATATTATCTCCTACAAGTACAGGGGAACCTACATTACATCTCAAAATAAAAAGTCTAATATTTTAAAGAGGCTATTGAGGTTAAATGAGCTCATTGTCTCAAATAAGGAACACAAAGTACAAGTACAACAATGCCTAGCCCATGAGATACACTCAGTTAACATTCCCACAGAACCCACTGGTCCCTCCAACTTCAGAGCATGAGGAAGGGTCCTCGTGGCCAAAGGCCACTGCACCTGAAGCTAACAAAGTTAATGGTCCCCACTTCCAAGAGCCCCTGTCACCACCCTTGTTCTAATTTTCTATTTGTAATATTTTTTTATTTAATAGAAACCCCCAATTGCATAGCCTTCAGGTCACCAAAACCTGACCACAGAGATCATGATGGCAGCCCTCCTTGGTGAAACAATAAAATGAAAAGCCATTTCCACAAGACCTCTGTGTAAATCTACTAGGGAACTTCATCTTGGACTGAGGAAGAGGACTGGGGAGGAGGGGGCAATCTGTGGGCACAGAGAACTATGGGCCACCTGTCCCACGATGGACTTTAGACTCAACCCTCACCCTCCAGGTAATTCAAAATACACACCGACAGATTGCTATGGACAAGATTTTTTTTAAAGAAATCCCTGAATCCCTAGCAGGTCTTGTTTCTACCGAGACACAGATGGCTTATGTGTATAATGTTTCACAAAAGCCTTAAAATATTATCACCCCAACTTGACACATTAAGAAACTGAGGTAGAGAAGTTTATCATATTGTACAAGATTAGAGAGAGGCCACGTCAGACACCGTATTTAAACCCAAGCCCCTGTTCCAGGGCTCACACTAGAAATTGTGACATGCTGCCCCTTTCCTGCCCTCTCCCTGCAATAAATTTCTGAAGAGTCTTTTCTGTGCCATCTGGAATCACAATAACTTCAATTTTCCACAAAGAGCTATGTCACTCCCTAGAGGACATATCAAAATCTAAAGGGTTGGGATGGGAGGAGAGATTTGCATTTTCTGTTTCTCAAAGGAAACATGGCTTTAAAAGAAACTGAAAAGCACTTATCTAGTCTAAGCCCTCACTGTGCAGAGAAAGAAACGGAAGTTCAGAAGAGATGAGGAAAGGGCCTTATTAACAAATATTGCTTCAGCGCAGCATCATGCCACCCTGGGCACTGCTGGGGGAGGATCTGGGAGGCCCAGGAGGATGAGTGTTAGAAAAAGGAAAGAGAAGAAGCATACAAGGCCCTGTCTCTACACCACCATACCATGAAATTCCACCAAATTACCCAGTATGGGGGCAGCCAGTATTAAGGTGGGCTAAACAGGTTATAGAAACCTGGAAGTCTCAACCATAGTGCAAATTCCAACATTTACTCTGCTTTTTTCCCCAGTTCAAGCATCAACTAAGTGGGCACTCTGTTCCAGGGACTACACGAGGCCTGGAGTTCTCCCAAGTACAAATCTCTTTTACGTGTGCAAACCACATAAAGGCCCACCAGAAAAAAAGTGCCCACAGATAAGATGGAATTCCTGAAGCTGAAAGCAGTCAACCAGCGTATGTTACTAGGAAAAATGGTGCTGCTACAAAAGGACTCATGGACTTAGAAAGCAAACTGTGGTTAGTAGGCAGGAAAAGGGGGATTAACAGATACACGTTAATAAATATAAAATAAATGACAAGGACCTACTATATAGCACAGGGAACTATATTCAATTTCTTGTAATGAGTTGTGCTAAAAACAATCTAAAACATATTTATATACATATGCATATGTTTATAACTGAATCTCTGCCGTACACCTGAAACTAACATTGTAAATAGACTACACTTCATTAAAAATAATTTTAAAAAATAAGTACAAATAAAATCAACGCCATTAAGATAAAATAAAAGAACACTCTTATCCCCTTAGCTGTAGGTGGTGGAGAATTCTGGTTACAAGCACCAAGTCCACTGGATCACTCCAGCACTGACTGTCACTCTTTCTGACCATCAGACAGTCACTTGGCTTCACTGAGGTTACTTTTCTCTTCTGTGAAAAGCTACAGTGACATCTAATGATGTATAGAATCTCATCATTCACAAGCCCAACAATTAGTGAGGACATCCCATGGGCTAGGCTCTGGAGAGATGAAAAGATAGGGTCCCAGATATATTCAAGGGTAGAAGAAGTTTATGCCATAAAGACAATTATTCTTCCTGTTTCGATAGACAGATTCAATGCAATTCTGATTAGAATTCCTACCAGACTTTTCATGGAATATAACAAGTTAATTTATGGTCAGGAACAGCCAAGAAACTTCTTTAGAACCACCACTGGGGAGGGGTGGATAGGTCATTCATTTCCACTGTTCTTTCTGAAGTGATGAAAACGTTCTGGAATAATAATGGTTGCACCACTGTGAATATGCTAAAAGCTGCTGAATTGTACCATTTAAATGGGTGGAATTCATGGTGTGTGAACAATATCACAATAAAGCTGTTATATGAAAAAATATTCCTTGACAATTATTTTTCCCTCTATACAACTAGTCTACCCCACAATTTAAGAAAAACAAAAAACCAAAACAAACTAAACTGTGCCAGGAGCTTTTTAGGACTGCAATGTCCCTGGGTCTCCAACGCCTCTGGTGGTGCTGTTCCTGTTAACACACACTAGCTGGGCTGGGCTAGTTAGGGACTGTAACTATGTTTTTAAAATCGACGGTCACACGTTTCACCCTGGGAGAGGGAAGGAAGGAGCATGTCACAGCCTCATGCCTTCAGCTCATTTTTAACTGAACCAAGCCCTGCTTTCAACACTGTAATCCCTGGCACTATAAAAACACCTGACATCAACAAGCACCTCCATCATAACACCTGAAAGTGTTCAAGGTACTTACCTGGGGCAGAAACACTGAGGGGGGAGACGGAAACTCCCTCAGCACTGGCGCTCACTTTTCCAGACTCCATCTGGAGAAACTGGGCTTTACAGCTTGAGGCTCTAAGCCCGGGAAGCAGCGCGCATGCAGCTGAGCTCGTCCTCAGGGAGCTGGAAAGGGAGAGGAGGGCAGCCCCGGGGTCGCAGGGCAGGGAAAGCGGGGGTGGGGACGCGGGCTGCAGCCCCGCTCTGAGGCCAGACCCAGCCCCAGCCGCCCGCCCCCGATCGGGTCCGCAGAACCCGCCCACCCGGGACACAGCCCTCCCAGGGGCAGGGACGAGCCTACGGCCAAGGAGAGGAAGCCCGGGAGGAGAGGACTCGTGGGCGGGAGAGGGGAAGGGGTCACCAGCCGCGGACTGAGGGGAGCCCGGCTGGGGCGAGAGGCGGCAGGTGCACACCTGGCCCTGGACAGCTGTGGCCAGGGCGCCGGGGTAGGTGGTGCGGGCAGAGGGGTCTGGCCCGAGAAATTCAGCTAAACACAGGCTGACTCGCGCCCTCGTGGCCTTTGACGCGAGGACCGCCCTCCCGCAGACGCCTGACCCCTTTCCCGGGAACCCCCCACCTTGCATTTCCACAGCCAGAAGCCCCGGCCCCGGGCAGGAGCTAAAGGCCTACCGGTCGACAGAGCTGAGAAGACTTTGGGGCCGATTCCCAGCTCGGAGCTGGGGCTTCCAACCCCCGGTCCAGCTGGCACCGACTGCGCATGCGCAGGAGGGCCAGAGATCCTCTCTTGGTTCTGTGATAGAGGCTGGGGCATCGAGGGAGGGAGAAGATGGGAGGAGGAGGAGAGGAGGGGAAAAGTGGAGGGAGACAGATGGACAGGAGGAGCAGAGAGTAGGTAGGGATCTGGAGAGGGGAGGGTCGTAGCAGAGATGTAGAGAAAAATCTTTCCTTCTGGGGCACCCCGAAGGAGGCGGCAGACCTGACTCTGTATCATTCTGTAACCCTTCAAGGACCGCAGCTCAAGTTTTACCTCCCTGGTCCAGCCCTCCAGGCGATGCCTCTGCTGAACCCCTACGGGGTTCACACCCGTTGTCCCCACGTGGAGCTGGGTTTCCTGTTGCTCTGGGAAACAAGCACCAGCAGGTGTTGTCTCTCAGAACTACCTTGGGATGTGTACATATTCCCCTTTTACAGGCTGGGAAAAAGGCAGGCACGATCTCTGCCTTAGCTCCACTGTCCCAGGTGTTGGCCTTGCGGGGAGCGGGAGGTACAAGATCAGAGCCC
Organism: Camelus dromedarius; assembly: GCF_036321535.1. Classification (NCBI taxonomy): domain Eukaryota; kingdom Metazoa; phylum Chordata; class Mammalia; order Artiodactyla; family Camelidae; genus Camelus; species Camelus dromedarius. The sequence continues at coordinate 69,444,089 of NC_087446.1, forward strand.
CAGTCAGAGCAGGCTGCTTGAATGTTGGTGCATAGTCCCATCCCTCCTGGGTAAAACACACCTAACCCAAGTGGAACCATCAAGGGCTCACAGTAGTTTCCTGGGTGTGGGAGAGCTGTCCTCAGTTCCAGTGCCCAGCTTGCTAGGTAGATAGGAGTCTTACCGAGTCCAAATTCATTCTCCTCAGTGAAGAACAGGCCAATAAGTAGGGAGACCCGCTGATGGGGCATGGAAAAGCAAGTTTCTGTAGAGCTAGATGGCAAAATAATGTCCTGGAAAACCATCTCCCCAAGTCAGAATTCAGGCTCTTTCCTACGTGCTTGGTTGTTGCAATCTTCCTGGTGTAGGAATTCCTTGTTGTTAGAATCCTTTGTTCTTGCAGCTATCTGCCTGGGTCAAATCTCTGTAAACCTCCAACAAAACAAACGTTATTTTCTATTCTGTAATTTGTTATCTTTTTATGAATGAAAAAGTGTTAAATATCCTTAAAGGTCAGAGCCTTCAGATTAGGCTCTTCTGTATATTTCAGGCTCTAGGCAGCATTGTTTTACAAGCAAGATGAAGCCTAGGAGACAGAGCAAAGGGTTAAAGTCAAAGGAACAGATCTAATATGGAGTCAGTTTTGTTTTTTCTATTACCGGGGCAGAAGCCACTTGAGGATTTAAATCCCTTTAAGTTAAAAATAACTAAAACTTTAAAGGAATTTACATACATAGGTGGGAATGTGCATAGCATATCTGGAAAAGCACACAAAGGATAGTAAACAGTGGCATCACCAGGGACGGCTGGAAGAACAGCGGATGAGGGAAAACTTCTTTCACTTGTGTATTTTTGTGCTGTTTGAATTCTTTTTAACCATATGCATGTATTTCTTTTTCAGTTTAAAAAAAGTGTAATGGAGCAAAACAGTAACAAGCTCAGCAAATACAGCAGCCATGGAATCACTGAGCCATCAATTTGATTTCAGCCAGGAAGCATTTATTGACTCTGTCCTATGTGCCCAGTGCTGTTTTAAAGCTTCTTTTATTATTATTAATTTTATTATTATTAATAATATTATTATTGATTTTATTAATAATATTAGATTTTATTTATTATTCTTATTCTTATTCTTATTCTTATTCTTCTTATTTTTATTATTTTATAAAATAGCAACATGCTATCCCTCACCCCTGCCCATGGCTGGTGGAAAACCAAATGAGTTTTTATTGAGTTGTTTTCCAAGGAGTAGAGATGAGTTATAAACCGAACACTTCTTCAGGGCAAAACAGGTGGAGTGGTTTTACAGCACGCCAGACAGCTATGAAGAGTTTTCAATACAGGCACCCAGACGCTGAGAGAGAAATCCTCCAGGACCCTACAAAAAGCTGCCCAAACTTCCTTCTCCATGGCACTACTGAAATAGGAAAGAACAAATCTGACTCCATAGTAGATCTGTTCCTTTGACTTTAAGAAAGCCAAGTTAATACGCTCCGGTATTTTCATGGGTTATGATGTCACAGAGGAGATGGACAGGTTAACAAGGGACGACTCTGCAGTGATCACGGAGCCGGGGAGCGGGATGGGCAGCAAGATGTTTGACGCAGCCACAGCTGGGACCGCGCTTCTAGGCAGGAACCCAAAGTCACCTCGAAAAGTTGTCAAACACGTGTGTCTACATCCTCATCACCTGACATATATTAACGAGAAATGGAAACCCATAAAATGCCAATAACCTTGGTGGATATACCGTCCAAATTGCAAAGTCACAGTTTGACAACTGGCCATCCCGGTTCCCTGGGATTCATTCTTGGAGAACCTTAAAAACCACTCCTCTGTCCTCAAGAAGTGCTTTCTAGTTGTCCGATCTTTGGCTCAGGGATACAGCACGTTCAAGTGAACTTCAATGTCTTCACAGATTTGACTGTCTTTCTCCAGTTTCACGTGTCCATTCTAAAGAGGCCTGAGCTAAGTCCATCCTCCGTAAGATCTATTCCCTCCAGTGACTACTCATTGAGCCTGCAATTAAAAGTCAACTGAACAAGGCTGTCTGTCCTCAGCTAAAAAGTTCACCCACCCTTCACTGCTTTCTTAATCTCCTCTCCTGGCTAATTGCAACAGACTAACACCTCCCTCTACCAAGCTCCCCGACTATGTCAGTTTGTCTCCCCAAAGAGAAAGTAAGGTCCATAAAATAGGAGACAACTCCATAGTTGTTGCCGACGAAATGAATCACAGAGCTGCTGTGGTGCAAAATGTCTCCCGAGATTCGGGTTCCTTTATTTTTTATACCATCTACACAAAGGAGTAACTCTTGCCAAGCACAGAGAGTAAACATTTTTTACGTTGACGCATGTGCACTACATCTAAGTCTTCCTTATCTTAATTACAATGAGACTCTCCTGTTCCCAGGCCTGTTCCTTTTGAGGAACTAATAAACATTCTTGTCTGCAAGCAATGTTTCCCCTGGGAATGGGCAGAGTCCCTTGGCAGGAATTTCTGTTTGCAGATAAGTCCGGTCACTTCTGTGAAATGTCCCGCGTGCAGGCACATCCACAGCTTCTATGATAAGTTTCCTTCACATAGTTACCTCTGAATTCCTAGCATATAGTAATGTCAATAAATAGAAATATGATTGTGGCTTCTTTCCTTTAAAACAATTCTGGTTCTTTAAATGACCCTTGGAAGAGAGGGGTTTGCGGTCAAGTATCTTGATCCGCAATACTCTGGAGGCCTTTTTCGGAATGGCTGTTCACTGATCCATTCAAAACACAACTTCTCATTCCAGGAATAGCTGTGCTTTTCTGCCAGGAGTTTGTGGTCACTCTCATGCCAGAACAGCTTTAAACTATATCCTTACTTTGGATTTGTTATTTTTCCCCTCTTCCAAAAATATTGACATTCCTTACTTTCTTGCCTTGAGGATTTTTTTTCCTAGTTCAACCTTTAGTAAACCAGGCTTCTCGGGATGGGCTTGCCCTTACATATGATCAGCCATCCAACTCCCAGTGTGAGAGGAATCGGGCTCACCTCCTGCCCTCCTGTCAGGGCAACTAAAACTCAGTTCAGGAGCCAACAGGCACCCCAGGGCTTCTAAGGCTCGCTTATCTCCCAGAATCCCTGCTTTCTGGTTTGTCTTGGCTTCTGAGGATTTCCCCTCACTTTCTTGACAATTAGCTGTGCAGCTTGAAAGATGAGGAAGGAAGGTTTTATTTCTTAATCAGAATTTCAAGGAACTTGTGTAATGAAGGTTTTCACGAGATTCTAGAACACTCCATTGCCGAGACAGAAAACACACTAAATATTTTCTAAATTTAGATATCATGTGCATTTTTCTTTGTTTTTGTTTTCTTAACTGCTAACAGACATTTTTTAATTAAAAAAAATAACGCCCCAAATAGGATATAACATTGAAGGGGCATACAAAATTAAAGGACAAAGACAGAAAAATGATAAATACTGTACAAAGTTAATATAATACATACACTATGGATCAGATCAGCAATTCTCAATAACAGCTAATTGAAATATGATCATGAGGTAAAACGTCTCTCCTGTCAGGAGATGGCCAACAGAAAATAGAATTAATACAACAAACTAAAATTCTAAGTCTGGCGAGGTACAGAATGCTACCAGCTAAATGTGTCTTATTCTGGAAAAGAGGGAGGCTCACCAGCTCTTTACTGTGGAGCCTGAACCCAAGTGAGGGCGGTAAAGTGAGCTCTGTAAGTACCCAATTAACAAAGTGAGTGATGAATAAAGAGACGTGAGCTTTGTTGACAGAGATGATACTACTATTCACTTGTCATGTAAAGTATGTCTTCACGTTCAGTGATCAAACCTCAGCATCCTCAGGGATTGAGATTATAGGAAAATGCAAGGCCGGGCCCAGACCTCCTCTTTGAGCTCGTGACATTGCACTTAGATGTCTCAAGGGCACCTCAAACTCCACCTGCAAAGAGCGGACTTCATGGTTCTCCTCCAATAGCAGTCCTGCCCAGGGCCCCTGGTCGGGGGATAAGGTCTCCCTCCCTATCCCAGCTCAGGCCCATCACTCACAGATGTGACTGGACCCCTTCTTCAGGGCCCAGATTTCCTCAGTCATGGAGTACCACCAACCACACCTGTCCTACCAGGTACTCAATGGCACTCACTCAGCACTGACTCTGTGCTGGGGACCACGCTGCACACTGCACACACGTAATCTCACTGGATCTCCACAGCAGTCTTGGGAAGTCGGTACATCACTGCTTTAGTTGATTAGATAAATTGTTTCTCTTCCTTGAGTGCGTCATCCAAAGTGCCACAGCTACTGAGCCACAAACCTGGGACTGAAAACCACTTGAAAAGTGAACACTGCTACACCTCGCAGCCACCCTACTCTGACTCATCACATCACCTCCTGCCGAGACTTCTAAATGTTTCTAAGCATTCTACAAGACAAAAGTGATCTACGAGAGCACCCCTCTCCCCTACTAAAAATCTGTCAATGACGGTCCACTGCCCTTAGGAGAAAGCCCCACCGGCCTGAGCACAGCCCAACGGCCCGGCATCCGCGTCCCCTGCGTGGCCTCACCGCCTCATCCACCACACAGCCCTACACGTGCCGTGTCCAGGACAGGGATGCTGACTCCGTACAACCCGGGGCTCGTCTCAGTCGAACAATGAACACCCTCTTCAGTGGTCACCCTCTTCATTGCTGACTCTCAGAAAAATATTTTCTCAGGATGAATCAATATCTTTTTCCTTACAACTTCCCGTCATTGATAATGAGCTCCCCCCAAAAGAGAGAAGACATAATTCTCAGTCTCCTTATCTGTAAAGTGTGAATAACAAGGAAATATGTTAGGTTTTAAGAGAAATAATATTCATGTGAGGCTGACGGACAATTCCCAACATACAGTAAGCACTCAATATGTGCTTACTTAATATTAATAAGAATATATTGCATTCCAGCAACCTTAAATCAATGTTTTATGGCTTTCTCCAACAGACTGACAAACTGTTGGACGAACCCCTTTGAGCAGATCAGCACAAGTGTACTAGGAGAGGTAAGTGCTGACTTCAGTTACAGCTGCAGCCAACCAGCACTACGGGGAGGGGGCAGTTTGCTCAAACTCTTACATGTTGCTTGAGCATTTAGTTGTCGTTATTGAATAAAGACAGGTGTTCTTTAGTCAAAGCTCCTGAAACATAAATCTTCAAAGACTGATGCAAATTAGATTTAAAGAACAACACTCTCAATCGAAATTATTTGAAAAATATAGTCTTAGCTCCTCTGCACATCAAAAGGCCATGTTCTTAATGTATCTGACTAAATACACCAAAAGGTTTGTTTAAAAGAAATTAAGATGAAGCCATCCTGAATAAGCTCTCAGTATCAACTGCACAAAGCCTCAACCAAGGGTCTCATTTCTCACTTCCAGATAGGTGTTCAGGTAGATTAACGTGAGTCTTGGTTTCTTATAACATGGGGGTCAGAAGAGTTGTGGATAGATTTATGTAGCAAATATAAACCTAGAGTATTTGCTGTGTGGGAATCCTAGAAATAAACAAATTGATATATAGTCCCACCCTTAAGAAGCTCAGCCTTTCCATTTACAACAGCATTAAAAATTAAATGAGAGATACATTTAACAAAAATTTACAAGATTTGTACATTGAATATTTTCAAGTATCACCAAAATAAAATTTACAAGATCTACATATATGGAAGACATCTCATGTTCATGGAATGGTAGACAATATTGTTAAAAATGTTAAGACTCCTCAAAGTGATCTACAAATTCTGTGGAATCCCTATCAAAATTCCAGCTGACTTCTTTGCAAAAATTGAAAAAATTGATCCCAAAATTCATATGGAAGTGCAAGGGGCCCAGGACAGCCAAAACAATCTTGAAAAAGTAGAGCAAAGATGGAGGACTCACTTTAAAGGGTACTAAAAAGCTATAGTACTCAAGTCAGTATTGTACTGTCATAAGTTTGGATTAATAAATCTATGAGACACTATAAAAACCCAGGGGGAAAAAACTTACATTTACATTCAGTTTTCCACAAGGGTGCCAACAACACTTCATTGAAAGTAGAGTCTATTCTACAAATGGTGAAGTGACACCTGGGTATCTGCAGGGAAAAGAAGGTATCTGCAGGGAAAAGAATGAATCTGGAATCTGGACCCCCATATTTTATATAACAAATAAATTTAATTCAAAATGGATCACAGACAGAAACATAAAAACTAAATGTATAAACTATTTGAAGACACAGTATAAATCTTTGTGGACCTAGGATAGGCTTTGGTTTCCTAGATACAATACCAAGTGCACAAGTGATAGAAGAAAAAAGCAGATAAACTGGACTTAATCTAAATTAAAACATTTTCTTACAAAGGACATCATCAAGAAAGTGAAATGACATTGGAGGGGGTATCTCAAGTGATAGAGTGCGTGCTTAGCAAAAAAAATAAAATAAATCAATACATCTAATTACCTCCCCTATAAAGAATTTTTTTTTTAATATTTAAAAGTCTAAAGTGAAAGGACAATCTGCAGAATAGGAGAAAAAATTTGCAAAGCATGTATCTAATAAGAGAGTTGTATCCAGGATATATAACAAATGCTTACAACTGAACAATACAAGAAAATAGACCCAATTTTTAAATTTGCCAAGGATTTAAATAGATATACAAATGGCCAATAAGCATATGAAAAGATGCTCATCATCACTAGCCAAATCAAAATGAAAATGAGATCGCTTTTTACACCCACTAGGATGGTTATAATCAAAACATGGACAATAATAAGTGTCGTTCAGGAGGCAGAGAAACCTCATATGCAGCCAGTGGAAAGGGACAATGGTGTAGCTTCTTTGGAGAATTATGGTGTTTCCTCAAAAGGTTAGCGTTATATTGTTCAGCAATTCCACTCCTACATATAGATTTATCCCTCAGTATCCTCGGGGGGTTGGATCAGGAACCCCCCACCCTGGATAACATAATCCAAGGATGTTCGAGTCCCTTTACAGCCATCTGGATCCATGAAGTGGAAACTACAGATATGGCGGACCAACTGTACAGCCAACAGAATGAAAACATATTCTCATAAAATCTTGCACATCAATATTCATGGCAGTATCATTCAGAGTAGCCAAAGTTACAAACAATATCCATCCATAAATGAACGGATAAACAAAATTACCAAGAATAGGCCCACAAACTTTTGGTCATTGAATCTTTGACAAAGGATGTTAGAACATACAATGGAGTAAAGACAGCCTCTTCAGCAAATGGTGTAGGGAAAACTGGACAGCTGCATGTAAATCAATGAAGTTAGACTACTCCCTCACTGCATACACAAAAATAAATTCAAAATGGCTTAAAGACTTAAACATGTCGACACGATAGTATAAAACCCTTAGAAGAAAACATAGGCAAAACATCTGACATACATCTCAGCAATGTTCTCCTAGAGCAGTCTACTCAAGCAATAGAAATACAAGCAAAAATATACAAGTGGGATGTAATTAAACTTACAAGCTTTTTCACAGCAAAGGAAACATTAAGCAAAACAAAAAGAAAACCTATGGAATGGGAGAATATATTTGCAATAAATGAGATTGACAAGGGCTTAATTCACAGAATATATAAAAAGATTTACATGTAATAAGAAAGAAAAACAAACAATTCAATCCAAAAATGGGCAGAAGACCTAAAGAAACATTTCTCCAATGAAGACATACAATTGGCCAATAGGCACATGAAAAAGTGCTCAATATCATTATCAGAGAAATGCAAATCAAAACTGCAATCAAGTCTCACCTCTCACCAGTCAGAATAGCCACCATTCAGAAGTTCACAAACAATAAATGCTGGAGAGGCTGTGGAGAATTGGGAACCCTCCTACACTGTGGTGGGAATGCAGTTTGGTGGAGCCATTGTGGAAAACAGTATAGAGGTTCTTCAAAAGACAAAAAATTGACCTCCCATATGACCCAGCAATCCCACTCCTATGCACATATCCAGAAGGAACCCTAATTCAAAAAGACACCTACACCCCAATGTTCACAGCAGCACTATTTACAATAGCAAGACATGGAAACAACCTAAATATCCACTGACAGATGAATGGATAAAGAGGTTTTAGTATAATTGTAAAATAGACTACTATTCAGCCATAAAAATATAATAAAATAATGCCATTTGCAGCAACATGAATGGACCTGGAGAATGTCATTCTATGTGAAGTAAGCCAGAAAGAGAAAGAAACATATCATATGAGATAGCTCACATGTGGAATCAAAAGAAACCAAAAACCAAAAAACAAAAAAGAAAGAAACAAAAAGATGAAGTTATATACAGAACAGAAACAGACACAGAGACATAGAAACCAAACTATGGTTACCAGAGGGGAGAGGGTGTGGGAAGGAATAATTTGGGATTTCAAGATTTGCAGATACTGACTATGTATAGAATAAACAGCAAGTTTATACTGTATAGCACATGAAAATATATTTAATATCTTATAGTAACTTATGTTTAAAAAGAATATGAAAATGAATACAGGTATGTTCCTATATAACTGAATTGTTCTGCTGTACCCAAGAAACTGACACAACATTATAAACTGACTAGACTTCAATGAAAATATTTTTAAATAGACCAATAAGGAAAAAAAAGAAAAAGGATATTATCAAACCAAAAGAATAAAGTACTGATTCAGGCTACAATATGGATGAACCTTGAAACTTTATGCTAAAATAAGCCAGACACAAAAGGACAAATAGTGCCCTTTTAGATGAACTGTATCTAAACGTTTACTGTACTACTCCTGTAAATTTTCCCGAGGTTTGAAATCTATCAATATCAAAATAAAATGTATTATTCATTAAAAACATAAAAGGATTCTTTAAAGGAGGGCTTTAATTATTAAATGCAGAAGTGCAAGTAAAGCTCCTGGAACAACACTTTGCACGTCCACAGACAGTCACTGCTTTCACTGCCACTCAGAGGGTGGTGCCAGCGCTGATGAAGGCTGCCTCCACTCGCTCCCCTGCAGAGAGGTGTGAGAGCCTGGGCTCTGACAGGCAGGGTGACGGTGACCCTGGGTCAGACACAGCCATGCCCCAGACTCTGCGATAACCAACTTTCTTATACAAACTGCTCCATGTAACATAAACACGCTACAGGGATGTAACTTACAACACAGGGAATATAGCCAATGTTTTACAATAATTATAAATGGAGCATAACATTAAAAATTGTGCATCTATTGTACACCAGAAACTTATATCATATTGTAAATCAGCTATACCTTTATAAAAAATTAAAAAATAATTTAAAAATGTTATCTCTTTAGTAGGCAATTTGGTTTTTAAGTAAATACTAAACAGCTTAGAATGTATAAAAGCATTAAAGTGTGATGTTTGTTTACATATTTATTTACTTTCAGCCTCCTGCTAAAAGAGAAATTAAACAATTTTTTTAAACACAGCTTAAAAACCATAACAACAAATAGACAAAGTGAGAGTGAAGAGAAAATGGAGATTCAATAATTAAATGAAACCAGGGGGAGGTAAAGTCATAAAAATGGATGCCATTAAGCCAGGGTAAGTGTTAAAGGCCTACTAGAAATTCAGCTGTAAGATTCTTGGCAGCTGATGTGAAGGAAAAGCTCAGCTGGGCTAACGAGCTAAGTCATAAATCTAAGTGTGATAAGTGTCGCTTTAGTGATCTAAGTTCTGCCGGGCTAACTCGTAAATCTGATTTTAGTGTTAGTTTACTGGGCTAACAAGCTAACTCGTAAATCCAGTCTCAACATGTGTCAGTAACGTGATCTGTTCCAAATTGATAAGCTCCAGTGTACTGATTACTTGCTTTTTGTTGTTTGAGCCTTATTAGCTAATAGCCCCATACTTGTAATTAAACCTATAAAACCTCATGTGCAATTCTTGGAGGTGCTGAGAGCTTCGGAGCAGAAGCCCCTCTGAGCCCGCTGGCAAAATAAATCTGAGTACTCCAACCCTCCGAGTGGTGCTTTTTTCTTCGCTGGCCTGTGGTTTCTGTAACATTAAAGCAAAAAGAAAAAGATGATGGGGCGGGCGGGAGAGCTAAGTGGTAGAGCGTGTTCTTAGCATGCACGGGGTCCCGGGTTAAAGCCCCAGGGCATCGACTAACAGATAAATATACCTAATTACCTAACCCCCCAAAAGAGACCTAAAGAAAAGAAAACGATAAATTTCTTTCATAAAAAAACCCTGATATTAAATTTAGATTAAATATTTTAAGAAAAATAGAAAAAGATGAGTGACACAAGCGATAATGCCCGAGAGATAAATCCGCGGTGGCTGCTGGAAGGTCCCCATATCCCACGTGCAAAAATCTGAAACAACCTTCTCACCACTCAGTCATCCTCAGCCCACCCCACCCCTCCCCCTGTTAAATGCAGGAGCACAGGCAGGGCCTGGCCTTTGCTCTCTCTGTGTCATCACAGTGAGACAGGATGGAAGGGGGCAGAACACAGCCATTCAAGGAAGGCCATAGCAATTAACATCAAAATGGTGAAGGATTCAACCTCCAATAGGCCTTGAGGCTCAGGATGAAGAGATTTAACTTCTAGCAGAGCTTGAGCTTCATTATACACCCATTGTAATAGTAACATGGTTAATAACACGCCCCCAGGCAAAATGGCAGTCCCAAGGATAGCCACAAAAGGTCACAGGGTGGGAAATGGCCAACTCCCCGGGAATCCCAGCCCCTTGCCCTTAGGCTGGTCCTTCTACTTATTAGCATATGAAACCACCAAGCCCAAGAAAACAAGCAACACAGCGCCGCCTCGCGGTCAACCCTCTCTCTTCCTCTTCGGAGAAAGCCCACACTCTGTCTGTGGAGTGTGTACCTACTTTTAATCTGAGCACCCAACCCCCACACCTCGTGGCGATTCTCTTGGCTTTCAACGTATCTCTCTGAGTAAATCTACCTTTACTCAACAGTTGTTTGCTCTTGAATCATTTCCTACACGAAGCCAAAGACCAACATCTGGAGGGACAAATCCCAGGGGCTCAACTAATGCGTGGGACACAGCCCTTCTCATGCCCCACATCTGTTTTCTTGTATCAACAGGACTGGGCTGTGAAGGGAGTTCTTAGGCCCCAGCTAAGGGACAGAAGCAGCCCTGGCGTCGCCCTGGTTCTCTGTGGTTCTCTGTTGTGCTGACTCCCCAGCCACAGAGCGTTCTTCCTAGGCCTGTCCCCACAAAACCCTTCTCTCCAAAATACAAGAACATCATGTCACAGTCCTCTTGTTCAACCAGGAAATGTTCAGCCCACTTTTTCCTTCCCCAGTAAAAACCTAACTGTTCTCCTTCCCATCCCACCTCTTCTTTCTTTGTGAGAACCCTGCTCTTCACACAGACCATCCTGAACGCCGGTGCCTTGCTGGCTGGGACCGAGATGTTTCAGTCTCACAGCCTGCGTCCTTTCACTTTACCCTTGCTACCTTAAGCCTTTCCTGAGTCTCCCATCCCTCTGATTCTGAACTTCACAAAGTGCTGAGGTTACAGTCACTATGTTCATACCTCCCAGGTTTTAGCTAGTTTTCCTTTGCAATATCTTCACTAAGGAGCTGCATCAAGAAGTTTAAAGAGTCTATTCTTACATTTGAACTGAGGAGCCTGCATAAAATTTAAATGGCATTGAAGAGAGGGTTAACCAGGGACAGAGTTGTCGCAGGTCCTAGTCAACAGTGTCACGAGGCAAAATGTTCTTCAAAGGCTCAGAGTGGCTTCTGAACAGGGAGTCGGCAGGGAGAAGATGCCAGGCAGTGAGTGGAGTGAGTGACACTGGGTACCCTTCCCCAGCTGGGGAAGAATTGGATTTTGTTCTAGTTTTCCAAACAATTTCTTACTACCATTTTCTCTTATTGTCACATACCATTTCCTACAAATTAAGAAAATCAATGTCAGTCATTTGGGTCACTTGGGAGAAGCTACGTGATGCCATTCACAGGGCTGGGACATGACAGCCACACCAGTCTAGGTTAAAAGACCAGTGGGGGTAATTTCCGAGGTATAGAAGGGCATGCAGCAAACTCCCCAGTTTCAATGACCTCATCTCAAAGGTGGGGCCAATACAACTACCAAGCAATGCGCGTGATGATTGTGGCCAACATCTGTCTACAAGGTTATGTGCCCGTGACAGCTGTCGCTTAATGGTGAATGAGTACGATCAGCGAGGCTCAGTCTACCTGGCCACACGCGCCCTGCCTTCCTGACTTGGTGCAGCAGCAGAGCTTGTTTAGCTGAGATGAACGCCCCCAGAGCAGCCCAGACGGGAAAGCTCCCATCTCTGCACAGCGAGGTGTGTTCCTTTCCTTCTCAAAGCTGATTAGTTTGCTGTCGTCTGTTTTTATGTTTATCCCTTTAGTACCTGCCTCCCCTCCTGGGTTTTGCTCAAAAAGCACAGGGCCAGGTATGTCTTGCTGCCTGCTGGATATTCTGGGCTGGGAGACAGGCGAGCCCACACCTGCTGAACGGAGAGGCCAGAAGGCCCAGGGGCCCATGCTGAACCGAGGACCCTGCACCCAAAATTATGGTCTGAGTTTGGGCAAATTACACAGTCTTATTTACCCTGTGATTCCTCATCTGTCCAAGAAAATAACTGCCCATGGCACATACAGTTACAAGGATTAAAGGAAATCACCAAATTCACAACATATTCAAGGGGCCACCAGTGCGTCCTCAACAGACACATGCTGCCTTTACGGCTCTGACACACGCTAAGTGGGGCGGACGGACGCAGTGAACACTGCTAAGTGCCAGTGTGTTAAGTGCTTCATGTGTGTTATAATATTGTTTACAACTTGCAACAAACTCAGGAAGAAATGAATATTATCATGCACATTTCACAGATTCACCAACAGGTTAAGGGAAGTTACACTCTAGTCCAAGGCCCTTTGGTGAGGAAATGGCTATTTAAGCCTGAATCTGAGCCCAAGCCTAGGCTACGTCTCTCTCCAATCCACCTGACCACTTGCCTATGAAAGCCACCTGTCCAAAACACAAGTTTGCACAGGCCAGCTCTTAAATGCAATGTGTGCCACTGTTTGTCAATGTTGGTTAATTACCATAAACTGCTCTCCGAAACCGCTACAGAAAAGACAGGTGGACCCACATCCCTGCCCACAAAGAAGAGGAGTTCTGTCTTGCCTTCTCCTGTAGTGTGCAGAACACCTTCCCTACACCACCAAATCTTTTTTATATGCTTCATCCGTGTTTATGTTTGCACACGGCATATTAAACTAGAAGGTAACTGCAGTAATTCCATCTCGGTTGCTTTCCAAGGTTGCAGATTATCCATAATCAGTCCGTGAACGAAAATACTACAATGTGTATGAAAATACTGCAACCATGTCAGTAAACAAAGAATGCTGAAACCAAGTCAACAGCGGCTGCCGCCACCCCCCAGCGAGGACAGGCCTGCAGCCCAGCCTCTGCAGCCACTCACAATGGTGCCCTCTGAGGGGACTCAGTATAAGAAAGGACAGGATACTGGCCCTAGATAGCTAGGTGCTTGTCAAATGAATGAATTCAGTGAGCCCTAATGTTTGCTTCCTCCCATAAATATAAAAGCACTAAATTCTTTAAATTGAGATATCTGGTTTTCTTTATATAACAAGCAATCTTTAATTGTTCCAACTACCTGGTCTTTGTTGTAAAGCTCCTATATTTTTTAGCTCCTCCCCTACGTCTTTGGAACAGTCCCTCAGAGAAATCTGAGAGGCTGTCATCCCCGCTGGAGTCCTCTCACCGAATAAAACTTAACTCTTAACTTTTATGCTGAACATTTATTTCAGTCGACACAACTTACAACAAACCCAGGAAGAAGTGAATTTTATCATGCCCATTTTACTGATTCACCAACAGGCTAAGTGAGGTTACATTCTATTCCAAATTCCTATGGTGTGGAAATGCCGATTTAAACCTGAAGCTGGGGTGCCCATGCCTGTGCTCCTTCTCTCTCCCATCTACCTCATCACTTCTCTGTGAAAACCACCTGTCCAATACACAAGTTTGCAGCCGGCCAGCTCTTAAATGCAATGTGTGCCACCATTTGTCAATGCTGGTTAATTACCATAAACTGCTCTCAGAAGCCGTTACAGAAAAAACAGGTGGACCCAATTCCCTGCCCACAAAGAAGAGGAATTCTGCCTTGCCTTCACCTGTAACGTGCAGAAACCCTTCCCTACACCACTAAGTTCAAACGTATGTTTCATCCGTGTTTATGTTTGCACAGGACTCATTAAAGAACAAGGTGTCTGCAATAATTCCATCTCGGTTCCTTTCCAAATATACAGATTAGCCCAAATCAGATCCAGAACAGACACAACTCATCAAATCCGCAATGAAACACACTGGATTAAGAACAAAATGCTTGTCCTAGTCCAGAAAACTACGGGTCCCTCTTTCTTCCTGTCATTATACAAACCCACCAGAACTCAATAATTTGCTGTCTGCTCATCCGGAAACCAAACTCAGAGAAGAGTCAACTCAGCAGAGCACCCTACTGGGGAGAACACCCCGCAGCAGCACTGCGAGCTTCTTGCCCTCCCACATGCTCTGCTGACCCTTAGTGTCCTCCGTGACCAGGCCAAAAGAGCTGTTCCCAACAGCTGCAAAGTCCCACACATTACATAAAAGCATTTTATTTTAGACGATATGTTACATATATACCCATCTCTGAAAGCAGCTTTTCCAGAAGCTCAAACCTTCAACATTAATCTGCAAAGGCAATCCGGGTCCCCAAGGGAAAGCAAGTCTTAAGACAATGCTAAGGCCTCCAAAGTCCTCTCCAGAACCATCAATCAAACTGCCTGCAGGTCTGCAGCTGCAGGCGGCTACATGTCTGTTTTTAAAGCACCCCCCTCCTGCCTTCGTGTGCTACAATGTCCCTCTACGCCCTCCCATCTCAGGGTAAGAGCAGCCGCTGCAGAACCTTGCAGGGCAGCACTGACAGTACTGGACACAGAGGATCAGAGCTAAACTAAGCCTTCTGATGACACGAGCTTGTCACTCTGTCACTTTACAGATGAAGATATATATAGAGAGGTGGGGTGATCTTGCTCAAAGTCACACAGCTAATAAGTGGCAAAGTGTATAACTCTGCTCCTCCCTTCAGCGTGACGCCCCATCTGGGATGCTCACAGGGTTCTCTCGTGCCTGCCTGACCAGTCCTTTCCGGTCACTGATAACCCACCACAGGGTCTGTCCGCAGGCTGCCTTTTCAACATCTTTTCCCTCCAGTTTCTCAGGAAAAAGGCTGCTCCGGCCACTGTATGACTTCCGGCTCACCGAACCCTCCGTGCTCAGGCCAGTCATGCCTGTGTATCCGGCACCCTGCTCAGAGGCTCTTCCGTCCCTGCAGGTGGATTTTTCCACTCTCTGCAGGACACCCCCTCAAGGGAGCCTTCCTCTCGCCCTCAGCATAGCAGGTGTCCCAGGCCACATCCCGAGCTGCCCCATTAAGAATGCTTGTGCCCAGTTCTGCTAGTCAGACCAGCAGCTTCAGAGCCCAGGTTTATGCCCGGGTCACCAGGCAGAACTACTGCCCATCTCCCAGCCCCTACCCAGCAGGTCACCAGGAAGTCACAGTAGGTGCCCCACCCAATCCAGAAGGCTGTTCACTTGCCAGCACTGATGATGACTGCTTTCCAACCTTTGGTCAGTTTCACACAAAAAAGCAGCTTTCACTTTGAAGCGGGGGGGTTTCCCTTCTGCTGTCCATCCTTACCGGAAACATCAAGGGAAACTAAATCACCTTTTCTCAAATCTATTCGGATGACACATTTCCACCCACAATACTCACATACTCAAGAAGTTTGGGTCCACGTGGTTTTGTTTCCCTTATGCTAAGTGGCTCAAAAGACTTTGGGATTCTTTCTCTTTGGAGGGTATTTGTTTGTACTCAGTTTATCGGCTTTAATCTGTTTTTGTCTCTCTCGTCAGGGTCCGTGGCAGTTGCCACTTCTCTCTCCCTACAGCAGCCTCCCTCCCAACTTCTAATCTAGGAAATCAGCTGTGATGAGGGGCCCGGGGGAAGTCACAGAAGATGGATCTAAGGCACAGAGGTGACATAATTTGCCCGAGAAGATCAGCTTCAACCCCCAACAGTGTGTCACGTCCCTCTGTTTAACACTTATGCTAAACTACTTAACTTTTAATAGATTATGGTTATAAACAGATGAGGTATCAAAATACATACAAGGACACACGTCAACTCTAAGATTTTCATTAACTCCACTATTTTGCTTCTATTTATTTTATTTGTATTAAAAGAATTAAGAACCTCTGCAGTCAATATAGCAAAATGTTAATGGGTTTTAAATCCAGAATATAGAGGCATAAGTGTATTACTCACACTTTTTTGTATATTCACAAGGTAAAATGATTTGAAGGTCTCTCTCCCCTGCCCCCTACCCACTACTGGCTCTCACCTGAACTCCCAGACCACACATCTAACAGCCTTTCATTTTACCCACAGCTGAACTCATCAGTTTTCCCGCAGAACTCCCTCTGCAGCTTCCCCTCCTCAGAGCACAGCAGGACCATCATTTACCGTATTAATCCACCCAAAAACCCTGGCCTTACTCCATCCTACCCACACAGACATCATTCATCCTTTCATTTTACCATCTAACATGAGTTCAATCTGTTCGCTTTTTCCCACTGACCGTCCCACTTCTCAGGTGGAAGCCACAAATACTTCCCACATGGAATCATGAGTCTCCCAGTGGCCCCCCAGCCACTTTTCCCTACTTGACACAAATGGGATTCTGTCACTCCCATGCTTTTAAGACTCTTTTCAAACCCACTGTTCTTAGAAGAAACTCCAAGTTCTTCACCTGGTGAAGGTCTTTGCCATGAAACTATCAGCTCAGGGAGGGGAGGACCCGCCCTCTCCCCTCAGCCCCACCCTCTGGCAGAGCATCACCTCTGGAGGACCTGCTGAGCTACACAAGCCTGTATTCTAACCCTGGTCTTGAGTTCTTAGCAAACTGCTTCACTTATCCATACAAATCCAAGGTAGATTAGAAAGATGTTAGATATTTAACTAGACTTTTGATTTGGGGATTTTGCACTAGCAACCTGCAAGTACATGTTCTAATACTTCTGTCTTCTTAAAACCACACCCAGATTTCAGTGGTTTCTGTGGAATGCTTTCAGAATAAAAGGAACTGTACTTTCACAGACTTTTTGTTTTATAATATGAACAACCTGGACAGGGTCACGAATAGAACCGCCTAAAAAGTGACAGAAGACGGGTTAGAGGCATAAAGCAACAGGTCGCAAGGACAGCAAGAGCAAAGTTGTTTCTCCAAATCCACCCTAAAAAGTGAAAGAACAGAAAATTCTGAATTTTGAAAGTAAAAGACTATCATATAAAAAATAAAATAATCCTCTTCATCAGGATTTCAAGATCTGACTCCAGATATTTTAGCAGGCCATACTGAATCCTAGCACAGAAAAATCAGATGGACTAGTGGTGAGTAAGTTCCAGGAAAACGGCAGTAAAACCTCCACTTGTAAGAGGACACACAACCACTTGTCGAAGGTGATTGTAAACCACATTCTGGAGAAATTCAGAAGATTCAGGTTCCACTTCCAGATGGTGATGACAAGGAAGAACCGCTTGGATGCACGCTTCTAACTGAGTCACCGGCATTCTAACACTGCAGGGGGAAAAGGAGGCCCTCAGTCAAGAGCAGAGGTGTTCCTGTCGTGTTTCGCAGGCCGCGCCTCGGGCACTCAGTGCCCTGCAGCAGCCCGGCCCCAGGCGAGGACACGCAGCGTGGCCCCCCAAAGCAGGAAGGGCACTGTGCTTGAGAAAACCCACCCCTGATGTGGGCAAGAGGGGCTGGTGGGGTTGAGTGAACCTATAAATGCCCACAGAAACACACCTGCATTCATTCAAGTGATACAACCAAAAGTAGCAGGCTATTTTGCAAAATTTCAATTGTCAGTGGAAATTTTACCATTCCTTTCTGCTTGTCCCCTGCACTCTGAGACAGGCTCAGGCTCTCTCACACCTGCAGGTCTGATGCAATAGTTGTGAAGTCATTTTACTTTGCTGCGATTGTCCTCGCTTCCCGTATCACTCTGTCTGTCCTCTCTTAACACAGTCAGATGTCTCTCCCTGAGTTCCTTGCTCCTGCTCCTCAGATCCTGAGATAAAGGGCAAGTGAAGACACATGACCAGAAAAGGCACTGTGGACTTGAACAAAGTCCTCAGTGACCCCTTAGGTGAGTGCTGCCTACCTGTCAACTTCAGTTCTCAAGGTTCTGCCCAGGGTGACATCCAGCCAGGAGAGTGGCCCAGGCCAATTAAAAGCTGTGTGGCTTGGGTGCGGGGACAGGTGCAGGACCTGTTTCTGGAGCCGGGCCCCTCCACACATCTGCTCCCCTCTCGCCCTAGGCCCAGCTGCCAAGCCCCCAGCCACCCTGAACTTCTGCATTTCTCTTCTACTCTACTCCAAACAATTTTCCTCTTCCTTTTTTCCCAAATTATCCCCAGCTGGAGTGATTTTTCAATCACAGTATCTGAAAAAATTTCCTGCAGACGAAAAAGAGGTCTCCAGAGGTCAATGCCCATACGCTGTTTCCTGAATAGAGCCCAAGGCTGGGGGGACCCTCACCAACACTCCTGGGGGCATTAGACATGTTGCAGGGTCAACCACACTCAACAAGAGTTTGCTGAGACCCCAAGGCCCGCACAGCATCCCTGCTCACAAAAATGTAGTCAGCCCACTTATCAGTTATTAAGAAGCAAAAATACAAAATTGCTTATGTTTCTTACTAAAATTATTTATGAGATGGAAAAAGAAATTGTAATAGGAAAGAAGAAATCTGACTCCGTGTTGGATCTGTTCCTTTGGCTTTAATCCTTTGCCCTGTTTTCTAGGCTCAGACTACTTAGCTCTACACCTTTTTTGAAAGAAAGTTGACTTTAGCCTAAAATATACAGGAGAGCCTATTCTCTGGGCTCTGATCTTTAAGGATGTTAGCTCTTCTGCACTTATGTAGAGAGTTTCAAGTTGCAAAATAAAGAATAACCTTATTTTTGTTGAAGGTTTTACAGGGGCACCATGATTTCACCCACATGGACAGCTGCAAGGACAAAGGACACCAAGGACAAACAATTCGTACAGCAAGAAGTTTGCAACAACCAACCACACCCCCTCCCCTTTGCAGTATAAAAGGAGCATGAATTCTGACTTGGGGAAGAGCGTTCTCCAGGAAACCAGTCTGACATCTTCTGGGTCTGCCAGCTTTTCAGATAAAGTCACTATTCCTTGCCCCAACACCTCATCTCCCAGTTTATTGGCCTGTCATGCGGCAAGTAGAATGAGTTTGGACTTGGTAACAAAATACATTGGAGTTAGTGTGTCTCCACTTCTTCCGCATTTCCAATATGTAGCATGCACATCATTTATGATCTAGTGAAAATAATTCATCAAAGACAACAATAACAAGAAACTCACCTAGCTATCAACACTGAAGTCACAACCTATTAATTTTACATGCCATTTAACAACAAAACCAAAAAACTTAATATAAAGGCTTGATTCCATGGAAATAAAATTATTTCTAGTCCTACAAAACTTTTTCTTTTCTATTTTCTTTTGTTTTCATTATTGAAAGGAAAAAAAAATCAAATCATTTTATTTCACGTATTTTTGTTATAGCTATATATTTTAAATACTACAAAGAGATTTAAATTGCAACACAAAAAGTTCACATATTAGTATAATTATATATATACAATCAATGGGGATTAGGAAAAGAATAGACATTTACTAAAAACCCACTGCACATCCAGTCTTTTACAAGCATATCCTGGAATATAAGCTCTATGATCCAGGGGTCCCCCACCCCCATTCTCATTGCCAACTCCCTTAGTAATCAACTACCAAGGCACCAGCATAGAACCACGCAATCAGTATTTTAGGTATAAGTGAGGCAATTAGCTCATTCAATTCTAAAACAAAAACCCTAAAATAAATACTGAACTTATTTACAGATAAAGAAAATTGGACACAAAAAAGTAAACTTTCTTCCTCAACGTCACGAAGCTATTAACTGGTAAAGGCAAGATTTGAACTCATCTGCCTGATTCTAAAAACTAAGGTGGAAATCCCATTCCACTTGTAATGGTCCAGCAGCACAAACTATCACCCTATCTTTGTTCAGATCAAGCCTTAGACAGCCTGAGACAGCACCCCTTTCCTATGGAATTCGAGGGCAAATGATAAAATTAAGGGTTTTATATCCAGCAGTTTTCTTAGGTCTCATTTACATAAAGTGTCTGCAGGTCAGCAGAAAAACTCTGGGCAATGTGAGTGGGTCCAGAGCTTTTTGCTGATAAGAAACTCAATCTATCAGGATAGAGTGACATTCCCATGAGAGGCCACATGGACATAAACTAAAGGCAGCTGAGCAATGAAAACTAGCAAGACCCTGGAACTCAAGCAAGAAGGATACCTGCCATCCCACACCCATTTGCCTCTTCATCCATGTGGACACAATGTCAGGAGACCCAGGTTCTTGTCCAAGTTACACCATCATGGATTCTCACCCATAAAAAGTTACGACTCTATGCTGTCTTAAGTCCTTTCCAACTCAAATATGATGACACCAATATCTAAGCAGAATCTCTATGTCTCCACTTCCTCTCTTCTAGTAGGAGAATAATTCTATGGCCACAGAGAAATCCAATATAAAACCATGCATGAAGCCAGGAGAAAGTCTGCTTAAGAGACTTTGCTCTCACGCTCAGTGAATGAAAACTCAGAAAAAGTGGTCCTTCTCCCTCAGGAATTGAGAGGTAGCCAGATGTGTGTGTGTGTGTGTGTAAATCAAATACAGTCAAGTCTGGGATGTGAACAGATATTTTATGTCACTGTCATTTCTAGGGAATGAGCCAACTTTTAAAGTAATTTGAATCTAGTGTTCTGAGAGAGTCTCAGGATCTTTTGGTGGAGGAAGGGAAAGGAAAGGAGGAGAGGTAATGAAGCAAAGGAGTAAGTATACTGCTAGGGAAAGGCAAAACATTAATTTTGTTCCTACTGGCATAACATATAAATTAGGAACTGTCTTTCTCCCGATGTCTTGTCGAGCACTGAGTTGCAGAAGAAGCGACAGCCTATTTCTCACTGAGCTTGTGACTATACGTGACATCTTGTACACACAGATAATTTACCCTGAACAAATGCTAGCAGCAGGTTGTAATTCTCCTGTTTTGAGAGACAAGAAAACAGGAGTTCAAAGCGGGTAGATAACTTGACAAAAGTCAGAGGACCAGTAAACAAGAGAGGATGAATTCAAACTCAGATCTGAATGCAGAGTCTCATCTTCCCACTCCCAGGACTGGAAAATCCTTAACACACAGGCTCCCCAGCTCCCCTGCATTGTTCCTGGCACCAAGCATTTCCCATGGCAGAGGTCTCCAGTTCTCACAGACACAGCGCTCTGTGCAGCCAATGACCTTCATCGGATCTTGATCACCTACCTGCCACTCCCACCAGGCTTCACCATACAGGCAGGAAAGCTGGCTTTCAAGTGCATACGAAGCCACCCCATGTCTAACCTGGGTTCTTCTGGGGCTTCTCCAGCCTAAAGGCAGCCATGAAACTGCTCACAGTTTGTACATGAGCCACACTACCTCTCTCCATCTGTCTCCCCACCTATACTACTTAGCTATGACCATTTTGAGAATCTTGGAAACAAATTTTTAAAAACACAAAAGAAAGGATTCTGTAACAAGTACTTAATACTTACAATTTTAAATGACAAGTTACAAAGTGAGTATTTACAAACCGAATCTGCCTTCCTAGGTGTCAGTTTGAACAGTTAAAATATATAATAGCAAAAAATTTTCACTTACAAAATTAACAAAAACATCAACAATAATCTGGAATAAACTCTAAAACAATGCCCATGTTTTACATGGAGAAAGTACAGGACTGTACTGAGTGGTAAAGTAAGAGGTGTGAATGTAGAGACATCAACATATTGTATGGAGGAAAGTAGTTTTGTAAAGATGTACGTTCTCATAAATATAATTCAAAACTTACTAAAAAATCCCATGACAACACTTATCTGTTTTTTTTTTTTAACTTGAAAAAAGTATTTTAGAATGCTTCAGGAATAATAAAGTCATAATACTAGCCAAGAAAATTAGGGATGGACAAAAGAATCAAAAAAAAATCGCATTGTCAGATATTAAATAAATTTTTACAATATGTTAGATATAGCACTGGAATAAGAATGTAAGATTGACAGAAATAAACCATGAGCTCAAAAAGAGACTCTAGTATACATAAGTATTTTTTACAGGTGGGATTTCAAATCAAAGAGCCAAGTATGAATTCAATAATTGTCTTGGGACAATCAGAGAATCACCTGGAAAAAACAAATTCTATTCCACTCATAATGACCACAAGAAAAATTACAGATAGTGATGTAAATATTAGAAAGTACTAATAACAGCAAATATAACTCTTTGCTCATATTAATTCAACTTCTCCTCTCTATAACAAGTACTATTATCATCTCCATCCTAGAGATTAGAAAAACCTACAGAAGAGATATATACCGTTATAAGAAAGTATTTCTAAGAATAAAATCAAGGATAAAACCCAAAGAGAAGACATTTACTATCTTAAGATTATTTTGGGCCACAACAAAAATAAACCTACTGAACAAAATGAAAGGCAAGATATGACAAGTAAAAGCTCTGTGATACATGTTGATGAAGACAAGGGGTTAATGTTCATAACATACAAAGAGCTGTCACAAAGCAACAAGAAGCTCCCTCACTTCAATGTGTGCAAAGGACAAAAGGGATCATTCACTTTTTAAATTCAGATGGCTAATGAGTGAAAAATGCTCAATACCTCTCTGGTCATCAAGTGCAAACTAAAACAAAGAAAAAGCACTTTAGCTCATCATATTGGCAAATGTTTTTAAAAGATATTCTAGCTAGTGTCCATCTTTGAGAGAACAAACTGTTAGAGAACTTTTTGGAGGACGACATATCAATGGATATGTAAACTCTGAAAAACGTGTGTACACACACACTGAACTCCACTTTTAGGAATCGTTTCACTTAGAAAAAAAAATCAGTTCAAAAACATGTACTCATCAGAGCATTTACACAGCACTTTTTACAATGGTGGGAAGAAAAGCTGAAGTGAAATCATATCCAGCGATAGAGAATTGGTTACATAAGTTATTCTACATCTTTTCATTCCCCACAGGAGAAGGAATTTCTAGAGTCACTTGAAAGCAGCCTGTGATGTATGTAATTGTCACATCCAGGGACTGAATTTCCAGAAACCTTAACTAAAGGAATACTCATTCAAGGTCACAGGAATGTTTGTAAAAGAAGGATGCCAGTCAAACACCATTTCTGACAGTGGAAAATGGAGAAAACTTAAGTATCCACCATCAAGACAATGATGCCGTAAATCAAGGCGAGCTGTAGGCACTAAGGGGCCAGCGTTTCTGCGTGGTCCAAGGCCTTGTCCACAGTACTCTCCCACCGAAGGTGTCCTTGCACAAGAGACCAAACCTACATATCAGGAGACCCCACTACTCTATCTGAAAGGACCGGGTGAGTCTGGAGTGGGAGGAAGTCTATGATATACCCCTGAGTGAATAAACTGAGCTGCAGAAAACATATAGTATGGCCTTATTTTTCAATAAAGCATATACACACACACATATAGATAGATTTCTGATATACGTGTATGTATGAATGTGTATATATATATGACATAGGCATAAAGGTCATGACATATATACACCATATTTTCAGCAGTTTTTACTCTCAGGAAAAAAGGGGAATGGATGTAGGGGCTTTTTGGTACCACCACAGTTCTCTTTTCAGTACTTCAGTTAAGTATACTTGGAATTTCAAAGTTTATTTAAGTCCGAACTAAAATGGAAGATGCCTCCACAAGACAGAATGCTATACTGGTCATTAAAAATCATGCTAGGTGGGATAGAATATTGTAGAAAAATGTGAAATAAGCACAATGGAAAATGGAGGTCTCCACACAGAAAAAGGCACAGAGTGCTCGCTGGTTTTTATGACAGAGGAGATACACAATGATGAAAAGAACAGAAAATAGATGTTAAAGTGTTAATAATTATCTCTGAGTAGTGGGATCATGATAGACCCTTTGCCCCTTTTTTCAGACTTTTATATTAAATACACATTATTTTTCATCTAAAAAAAGCATTTTTAGATGTCTAGTACCACACATTGAAAAAAATACACGAGTACTTACAGAAACAATAACTAGGAGACACGGCAGCAGCGCCACAGAATGTAGAACGGGCGATCCTGATTAAAATCACGCAGTTACATAAGGATCCACAAAGTGAGAGCACCTGCTGTAACAGGGCGTGGCCGCCTTCTATTTGCTAGTTGTGTCTTCAGGGCTGAGGCAGTTCTGAGCACGGCCAGTGTCAGTGCTGGTGTCTGGATGGATGCCACTGGAGGTGAGGGCACCTGCAAGCCGAGAGGAAGAACAGAAATCATCCTCTGCTTTTTCTGTCTTGTTTCTCTGTTACTTTTAAAGAGAGGCATAAATAAGATAAACTAAATCTTCCCTACTGAAATTTCAGTAATGAAACCGTTTTCAAATTGTTCACAACTTATATTCTGACTATAACTGTCTTTTCAACAAAGCATCATATTTATTAAATGTTAATTAACACAGTTAATTAACTACCTGTTAAAACCTATTAAAGAACATGAAATGCACTACGTGAAAGCACCACGCCTGCAGTAACTACCTTAGCTGTCTTCACGGCAGTGCAGTCAGCCCCCACCATCCCGTAGCCCTGAGCTCCTGTTGCTGGTAAGAGAACACGCTGCCGCCTCAGATGGAGAGAAACGGTGAAAGTGTTTTCTGAAATCTACAGCACTGACAAAACATAACTGACAAATCCCAGGCTCCTTTGAGGCTGTCATTTTATGTTTCTAACCAACACCCGTCAATGAGCAGAACCACCCCATTTCCGAGTCATGGGACTCACGTGGGAAGCAGTTTTGGAGAAATTTCCAGGTATAGAATGTAACCAACTATACATAGAACTCTGAAAAAATAAAAGATTCAATACCCTGATTTTGGAAGACACTCAAAATATTCTCCTAAGCCTTAGTAGCTGGAAAGGCTGGGCTTCTCCTAAGCCACTTATTTATTTCACAGCCAGTGAGCATCTCCCACAAACCCTGTTTCCCTGTGTTTGCTGGGAGCCTCAGGCACACTCTTGCTGTCGATCATATAAGTCACAGGGCAGACGCGTGTGTCTCACGCCTGCAACCCTAACACAGGCCCACCTCCTAGCCTCACAGTTTGAACTTAGCCCCATTTTCTAACCTGTTTATTTGGTATCTGTTCTTCTGTAAGCTGCCTGAAATGCTTTTTGGAACAAGTCAGAAGAATGAGTGGGTAGAGAAATGGACAGTTGGACAGGTGAGAGGTGGGCAGACAGACAGAGAGACTCCAAGAAATGGGGAACAAAGAAAATTCCCTATGCAGAACCCTCTTCTAGTCAGGGTAGAAAACCGCCACGGAGACGTGTGAAGAGGCAGGTGGCTTAGGGCTGTTTCCTGGATTCCATGAAAAGTCACACCAAGAGATGAGAGGGTAGAACTATAAATAATAAAAGAAAAAAGCATGCATGCTTGAAAAATATATCTACAATATGTACTTTCTAAAGAATAGATTCAAATCAGCAGGGCCCAATTACACAATCCTTGGGTATTTACAGAAATGAGAATCCCATCTCCAAACCACAAGGCATCCCTTAGGAGCACTGAGAGTCTTCACGGGGCGGTCATAAAGCCGTAACCGCAAAAGCTATGCTCTCCTGCACTTATGAGGAACGAGCAGCTGTGCTAGGGCTGCCCACGTGTGTCAGTTACACCCCCCAGCACCTCTATGGGGGGGATGCCTAGCGAGCCCCGTCTCTGCAGGACCGAAAACTAGTCCGAGAGACGCTAAGCCGGCCTACCAGTTCTCCATCTCACAGGACTGGTCATTCCAGAGCAGGACTCGAACTCGGACCCACGTTTGTTATCACGGTTCTACCGTGCTTTGTGTGCTTATTTTGTGTATAATACATTTGTTTCTGGCATGAAAAGACATTTAATAAATGATCGGTTGTCTTGCCTATCTCTTTAGCTCACAATCTTTATATTTTTGAATTGTACTCTCTTCCCCTGGAGAAAGGAACGGAAAGAGCAGTGGTCAGAATGAGCTGGGGTTCCATTCTTTATCTGTTACCTCATCTCATCCAAGTCCCCAACCAGGGAGAAGGATCAAATATCCTCTTCATCTTTTAAAGAGAGGTCTCCAGTTATGGTGACTTACTCAACTCCAAAACCAAGTCTGGGGGAAGGGCACATGCAGCAACCAGAGCAGTATCATGTATAGGAAGGTGAAAAGAGCTCAGGGGGTCAGCCTGATTTAATTTCAATCGATAAAAGAATACCACACACTAAAAATACTAGCATGCAATGGATTGGCTCTTTCTTGACATCTAGCAAGTTTCCACAGCCCATATGTAACATTATCGTGAACTAGTGAAAGGAAGAGTCCACAGATAGGGAAAATCAATGCCACAGGCAGGCTGAAACCCAGGCTGGAGGAAAGGAAGGGAAAGGGCATAGTTAAGAAAAGGGGAAAGTCTGGGAAAAAGATATCATCACAAGGATTCTCAAGCATCATTCAGCAATCATAAAATCATTCATTCAAGAAAGAGTTACTTAGGTCCTATTTTGTGCAAGATTTTACAGAGGGCAAAGAAAGACCGCAGCGTCCATGTTAGCAGCAAGTGGCGGGGCTATAATACAGTTCTCATTCTGGTACCTTGCACATTTTTACTCAGTATAAAGGGAAAAAATAAAGTAAAATAATACTATGTAAACTCTACACATTGTTGAAATAAAATTAAAGAAGACCTAAATACCTGGACAGACACACCACGCACATTCCTGGATCAGATGACAGTGCTCTTGGAATGTCAGTGCTCCACAGAGCGATCCATATATTCAACGTGGTCTCGATCATAATCCCAGTGGGCTCCTCTGCAGTAACTGACTAGCTGCTGCTACAATTCATATGGGAATTCGAGGGTCTCAGTAACCAAAACGTACTTGAAAAAGAAGAACAACGTGAGAGGACTTGTAATTCTCAATTTCAAACCTTACAACTGTATCTCCAGGTGAGATTAGAGGCCATTTTAACTTATTACTGTGTTTATCCTTATTTTCTAAATTCTCTACAACGAATAAACCTGTTAGAATAAGAAAAATAAAAAGTAAGGTATCTTTTAAAACATGCACAACGATTCATTCATTGGGAAAAAATTATTTTAACTATAAAGAGATAAACAAATATCTATTGAAAAAGGACTACTTAAAAAAAAGGGTGCATTTACATTTTTCATAAATTGAAAACTGAAAAGCACAAACACATCAAGTTTCCAGGGAGACAAATACAACATATCAACACTTATTTTCAAAAATTCTAATTGAACAATGAAAACTCAAGAAAGGGAATATCGTGATTGACAGCCAACTGCAAACACATGGAGAGCAAAGGCCTAGAAATCACAGTTCCTTTAAATCTGCTACTAACTCAATAGGAGAGGAAATTCCTCCCTGAGGGGACAGTGGAATCCCATGCATAAGACAGGATACACAGTACAAACTGCACTAGAATCTGGGGTGATTTTCTTAGAACAATTCTGAAGTTACAACATTGCTGAAAAACTATAAAAACACTGACAGACAGATTAAAACACACAGTCATATATATTATATAGAAACATATGAAGTCTGCTCCCATATTACACAGAAATACAAACATATTTGTGCATTTATAGGCACTGATTACTTTATCTCAGATAGAATATTTCAACTAAAACAAAAAATCAATACACACCTCTTGTCAAATCTAGTTGATAAGTTACTCTTCTATGTAACCATAATGTGTCTAAGATAGATCTAAAATTAGTGAAAAAGATCTTTGTATGGTTTCTTGAATTCTTCTCAAAATTCCAAGCTTAATTTTAAAATAGATCTGAGCAGTATTTCTATATTATCTTTTCCCTTGTGAAATGAACAACATAGTCTGTTGTCAAAATTCTGTCCTTACAATGATTCACGAGCACCGTATCCTCACAAAACTGCTGGACAGCAAGGCGCTATCCAGACACTGTGACCAAACAAATGAAACACAAGGAAGACAGTGACACTATTCTGGAGGGCATATAATCTGTGTCAACACTGGGTTTTTATTTGATTGGTTTGATTGGGTAGCAAGATGAAATCAATCAAGTACTTTCTTCTTTGAGCATGCTGTAAGTCATGACTCTTTTCAGTGTCATGAGCAGGAAAGAGTTAA
This sequence comes from Camelus dromedarius, assembly GCF_036321535.1. NCBI lineage: Eukaryota > Metazoa > Chordata > Mammalia > Artiodactyla > Camelidae > Camelus > Camelus dromedarius. Next base: position 69,472,539 of record NC_087446.1, read on the forward strand.
GCATGACTTGATTAGGTCAAATAGCAACAATCATAACCGGAGATTGAGTAATAAAGAAGTTAACTGAAAGCAATACTTCTGCCTACATGAGACCTAAAATAAATCTACACTGATATCCGAAAGGAAAATGAGGAGATGAGGTCCCCAAAGAGAAAACAAACTAACAAGAAATCAAAAACGGAAACAGTTTTTCATTAACGATTCCAGGAAGGAGTGGAGCATGTTGGTGAAAAGCACAGATGTTGGGGACAAACATGAGGGTCTGAACTCCCACAGCACTGGGTAGCTGTGACACTGATATGTCAGTGAAATTTTCTGCATCTCAGTCTCCTATCCATAGACTGGGGACAACAACCGCACCCATCTCCTAGAACGGTCCTACGAATTAAGTTATTTTATATATAAAATTTAAAATAAAATACCTCAGATTTTATATAATACCCCAAAAGCACAAGGAACAAAGAAAACAGAGATAAATTGGAGTTCATCAAAATTTAAAACTTTGCTTCAAAGGGCACCATCCAGAGAGTGAAAAACCAATACACAGGAGAAAATTTTTTCAAATCATTTATCTGATTAGGAATTTGTATCTCCAAATGAAAAAAAAAAAACCCTACAACTCAACAATAAAAAGGCAACTCAATTAAAAGGTGAATAAATGATCTGAAAAGGTATTTTTCAAGGAAAATATACAAATGGCCAATAAGCACAATGAAACGATGTTCAATATCATTAGCTCTAAGGGAAATCAAGTCAAAACCACTAGAAGAAACCGCTTCACACCCACAACAATAGGTTATATTAAAAAAAAAAATAACAAGCACTAATGAGGACACAGAGGAAGCGGAGCAGGCAGCAGTTGCTGGTGAGGACGTAACACAGCGTGGCCACTTTGGTAAACAGGCTGGCAGGTCCTCAGGGAGTTGAACATTTGGTTTCTGAATGACCCAGCAATTCTGCTGTCTGGGCACACACGTAAGAGAACTGAAAAAAAATGTCCACATATAAACTCCTAAAGGAATGTTCGCGGCGACACTACTCATCACAGCCAAAAAGCAGAAACAACCCAAATGCCTATCACCTGATGAATGGGTAAACAGTGGGGCCCAGCCATACAGTGGAATATTATTCAGCAATAGCAAAGCATAGAGTACTGACACAGGCCACAACGTGGACAAACATTGAAAACGTTACTCAGTGTGAAAGAAGTCAGTCACAATAGACGGTTCCACTTCAATGAAGTGACTCGATTTAAATGAAATGTCCAGTACAGGCAAATCCACAGAGAGAGAAGAGTGGCTCATTGGGGCTGGGGGACGATGGGGAAGATGGAAATATCTGCTTATGCATACGGGGCTTCCTGTTGGGGGGAAGAAAATGTTCTAAGATTGAATGGGATGCACAATTCTGGGCATAGAGTAAAAACCGCTGTATATTTTAATGGGTGAATTGTATTAAAATTGTTAAGAAAAAAAGCACCTCGGGCCAGTACCTTCCCATAGTAAATGCAAATTGCTAAATTTTATTACAGGAAGAAGAAACTGCCCTCAGCATGAAAGCAGGAGATCAGCAAATGTGAGTTAACCGAAATTGGACAAGAGCATTTCACTTGAAACAGTTGCTGAGAGTACACGAAATATTCAGAAATAGGAAAATTAGTTTCACATCAAAAAGAAGCATTCTGCTTCAAATGCAGATCAAGGATTCGGCAAGCCAAGCTGCTAGAAATGACCAGAGAAGAAACCTGGTCTGTAAAACAAGCACCAGAGCCAGCAAGGAAGTGGTGATGAGGAAAGCAGGCGGAGGAATATCTGGAACAGTTTGCTACAAATAATTTCTCTACTGAAAATTCAATAATAAAATGAAAGTGATGTAATGCTCTGTTGACCTCACGTGAATGGGCTTCCTTCGGTTCTCGACTGTTCTGTAACCCCGATTGAGAGATTCAGGAGAATCAGCATGGCTCCTGGGAGTCCCCAAAGGACTGCCCACCAGCACGCTGACCACCATCACATCTGCCAGGGTGGAATTGCAGAGAAGAGACCAACTTCTGAAAGGAAATGTTGACAAGGGAAGAAAAGGCTGCAGTCAGTCCTGGGACAGAGGCCATCTTAGCAGAGGCCAGAAAGCTTCAGGTGAACTGCAGTTGCTCTGGGGCAAGAAGGGACCACGGCGGAGCATATCTCAATTCTCTCCTCTCTCTCCCTCGGGTAGGAGAGATAAAGCCTGCATACTTCTCACCTGGAACTGTGGCATCTGGCTGGCAGAAGTCTTACCAGCACGGAATGATTATTCAAGACTCTGTGTAAAAAGCCAAGAAATCGAGAGGGAGTAGGGAGCCAACTCCACGAGCCTCTCAAATGCTCCCATATTTATTGTGTATAATCAAAGGAAAAATTCATCAACAGTTGTGAGATAGTAAGGAGGAACTTCGGGAAAGACGGGATGAGGCAGAGATTGTAAAATCCACAATGAGTACAAAGGATTAGTGTATCTTTAGGGAAGTCATGGGGTGAGGGGAACAAGATACATTTTTAGATATGTGAATTACAAAGCAGACCACCAGACCAGCCAGGTCCTTGTTTTGGGGATAATAGACTATCTAACAGCACACAAGCCCAGCGTTTATTGCTGAGGGCCACGGTCCTTGCTTTGCAACCAGCAGAGTGATATCTAAAACCTCAACTATGCAAGGAAAGCATTTTCTCTGCTTTTTAAGGCAAGGAGTCTGGTGTGAGGATGCACAGGCACTTGCTTGCAAAGCAGTTTCTAAGCATATTTTTTTCTTATCAAAGTTCACAGCAGGCTGGTGTGTGCTATAGTTTGTTAAACCAATCATTGGCTTTCACATGGAACCATTATGGAGGACACCCTAGGATGACAAATCCTGCCTCTGGGTCTTTTCCTGCCATCTTCAGACACTCTAGCAGGGTCTAGGCACATCCGTGAATAACGATCCTAAAGAACCACCCACACTCTTAAATCCTGGTGCTTGAAGCTTAATTTTAGCTCTACACAACTTACCGTAGAAAAGTTTCAGAAATAAAAGATATGATATCCCTTTTATATCTCATCATATTACTGATTTTTCTGATTGCTCTAAGCTGCTTCTACTTGGTAAAGCACATAATTCTACAGGTCAACTCAGTAATTTCCATTGGGCATATCTATCCATTTTGGGCTCGCTAACTACTATTGGTCAAATATCGATACACTTAATTGATTTATTTGTTTATCAATTTCAGCCGGGAGGAGAGGGAGTGTCACTCTTTTCCTCAGCCCACCCTCAACAATTTTCTCATCAACTCAGGACTCCTGAAAACAAAACAAAGTATCTGTTTCCCTTCTACTCTTTCCACAAACACAACAGGAAACATCAGCCTGGAGAAAGAATTCAACACAAATTTTAAAACAAAAATCTACAAACCTGAAGCAACTCCATCTCCGAATCATGATACACAATGAAATGAGAGTAAGTGTGTCAGGCACAAAGCAGGCGTGAGCCTGACCACCTCATTTCTATTCTTCAAAGGAAGGAAGGTTTTTGTATTTTTTTTATCATTCTTTGTCATTGTTTCTGATTATGACAAAAAATAGTTTATGAAATAATTATGCACTGCAATAACAGATTTTTATTGTATCAAGTATAGATGGCATTCAGAGGGGATAGGAAAACCCAGCTCTGTAAAAAATGCAAAATTTTTTCCCCTGTTAATAACACGTATACAAAATGCCACAGAGAATTCAAATTCTTGTGGAGAGGAGCAAAAGCCACAAAACAAAAGCAAAGTCATTACAATGAGTCAATTCAAAATTCACTGGACAAACATGCTCAATGCATTCAAAGAATTTTAAAGGCACACTGCAAACCATTCACTTAATGATCTACAGGCTAGAGGAAGCATTTCCCTCTTTAAAAGACAACAGAATTCAATAGGGTGCCCCAACAAACAAGGACCAAAGAACAATCAGGTTTTTAACGGTTCTCATAAATCAGCATGTTCTAAAGATCAAAATCCAGAAATTTTAAACATTCATTCAAACCACAATGAAACAAGCATTTCAAAAAAAAAAAAAAAAAAACAAAAACCAAAGAAACTAAGCACACAGATCATGTACATAGATTAATAAGCATGTCTTGTACCGCTGGAAGAAAGAACAGGCTATAGCCTTTTACTTGAAAAATAAAACTACTTTTAAAGATAACTGCTAAAACACATTTCACCATTCTTGTTGCCTTCAAAAATCTGAGGCACTTGTATCTGATCAGAAAAGCAATTCTGAGTAATAGTATGTTACAATTCAGCGCCAGTTTGCTTTAGAAGAAAAAAGAAAAGCTACCGTTCCTCAAATCCTGCACAGAGTGTGAAGTGTCTCCCGGCCTCTTTCTCCTCCCGTTTTCTAAGCTCATGCTCCCCAACCCTTCTGAAACAAGTATGACAACCTCTTATTCCCAATATGCCAAATGACAAAAGAATATCAATTTATTTGTGTAAAGATATGCCTACACCTTGAACTTGAGGAGAAAGGTATCAGAAGTCTATATGGAACTTATTTCTACCTTCCTGAAATCACACACACAAACGTTCACACAGACACAGACACATACCCCCTGGATTACTGGACACTTCACAAGCTTAGGAATTCCAACTTCTAGAAGATAACTTTGTAGTTAGTTTAAAATACAATTCTGTCAGCTTTTGAAAGCCTTGATCATCTGCTAAACCATCCAAATATCAAAGAGACCCAATTAGCCTTCTCTGTAGAATGTAATTTCCATTGATGGCAAAACAGACCCTAAGAAGTACTGGATCAAAGACTCGTGTTTATCACTACCTATGATCGTTTTTAAGCACATTAACAGATTCAGAAATGTATGTCTCAACAACATTTATTCTTATTGAAATAGCATACGTGTTCAATTGTCTATACAGAGACTAGGTCACATGATGGTGTTTAAGATCTATTTTGTGTATTGCAATATTTATTTTCAAGTGCAGACAAGGAGGGTGTGTATTACTCAGTTGTAGAGCACCTACTTAGCATGCACAATGTCCTGGCTTCAATCCCCAGTACCTCCAAAAAAATAAATAAAAATAAGTGCATATTTAAAAATAAGAATAAAGTTATAAAAAAATACAGACTAAAAACCACTGCAATCTAGCTGCTACAATTATACTAAAAAAACAAGGGTTTCTATCAAACACTGACTATATGCCAATCACAGAGACAATCACAAATCACACCTGACAACCATCACGTGTGATTCTCTGCTAACCTACTAAGTAAACACGGATGAGCAACCCGGCACTGCGGATGAGGAGACGGATCTCGGAGGAGCCGTGGACGCTGACCGTCCTGCTCCCCGCGACACCACGTCAGCCCAGGGCAAGCACTGACAGAGCTGCTCTGAGGGGACACTCAGCTGCATGGAGCCTTGGGGCACTGGGGAGTCCCAGAAAACACTAAAAATTGTTCAGTGAAAAACCAGCTCAAATATATTACATTGTGCAACATCCTTTAAACAGGGAACATGACTGAGACTTTTTGATGCCTCCGTGTCCTTTCCACCATCATCAATTATTTGCCCTCTCAGCGCGACCAGTGATGAACTGGACCCCATATGAAGTGCACTCAAATGGCAGAGCTTTTAAAGCTGTTTTATGAAGTTTGTAAGACTCTGTCTATGCCTCACACAGTCGGTCATCCATCACTTCTCACCGGTGTGGACGTACCACCTGAAATCACTCCTTTCTGCTTTTTAAAATCCCTTCATCTAATCCAGACTTTTCAACAGCAAAGAATCAGCTCAACCACAGACAGTGAACAGCTTTTCACCAAATGGACTCGAACAGCACATCGGACTACCTGGAAGCCCTTTTCGTCTATTAAACCCACTTCCGGCTACTTCATCATTTTCTGATTGGTGGACTTGGCCACCGACTGGCCAACTCATAGAGCTCCCAGCCTCACATCCTGGGGTGGGAGAGGACCCTGCTGTTTGGAGAAATCAGTGAGGAAGGCGGACATCCTCCAGCCAGGTCTGCACGGGTAGAAGTGCGACAGTGTGCTCAGAAATTATAGCTTTAGCATCCCTGGGCTCCCATGGACTGGTTTCACATTAACCAAACTCATGACACACTGATGCAAGAAAACCAGAAACTTATTAATGTAACAGAAGAAGTGAAACTATAAACCAGACTGAAATATCAGAGTTCAACCATGAGTACATTTTCTCCTCCACAGCCCAATCACGGGCAGGCAGTCACATGGCAACCATGGACAGAAGCAGAGCAGGAAGGGCTTGTAGATTAACTCAATGGACTAAATTTCTGTTATACGAACAGATCTACTGCCTAGAAAATAATTAACGCTAATCACAGTGCACACTTCGTGGACAGTGGCTGAGACATGATAGTGAGCACCTGTGTAACTCTACTTTCCCTGTCATTTCTGGGCTAACTGATGCAAAGTGGTACAAAGATTCAGGGATGCAGATACCTCTAAACACCCAAAGCCCATCGCTGGGAGCCTCAAAACCAGACAGCCAGGGTTTAAATACCAGCTCTGCCACTTACTAGCTCTGTGACCTTGGCCAACTTACTTACCCTCTCCGTGCCGAAATTTCCACACTGTAAAACTGGGATAACAATCAAACCTTCCTTACTCACTTGTTGAGAAAATTGAAGGATTCATTTCTGTAAAACTCTCAGAAAAGAATGTAGCACATTTTTGGTGTTCAACAAATGTCAACTTAATATAAAAGTGATTTACAAGTCTCCCTTCTAATAATATTATGTGTTTCCTGGCTAGTATAAGTCCCAAAGAAAATCCTTATTTCTCCTTTTATAAACTCTTGGGGAGCACCCTCCCATTCCATCCCACCACCTGTTTAAACTAGGGAGGGGATGCCTCCTCCCAACTCCTCTGGGCCATGGAGAGTGCTTCTCCCTTCATACCCCTGGCCACTGGATCACAGCTAGCCCTCGTCACACTAAGAGTGTGAGGTGTGAGTCCGGGGAGACAAGCAGGGAATGTGAAACCCTACCTTTCCCTCCAGTGTTGGTCACCATTGGGAAGCACCTGGGATGCTCAGCTCCATGTCAGGACAGCCCTGTGCATGAAGGGGCAGGTCCTCCCAAGGGAAGGCTCGCTGTGGCCCAGAGTTACCTGGGACAGGGTGAGTCTCTAATTCTGGGACACAGTATCATGACACACATTTTCCCACAGCCCTGAAGTTCATGGAGAACGTAGCTTCATCAGTAAGAAGACATTTATCGCCTGCCTACTCTTTTGTGTCATCTCTCAGTTGGCTGCTGGAGACAACATGCATATAAGTATTGGATCCCCATAGGCCCCAACATATATGAAATAACAAAAATTCTGTGGCTTAACGTTGGTTCAGGGTGACTGTGTAACAGTTCTGACTCTGCTGATGCTTAATTATGGGTATAGGAACTATGGAACCTCCTCAAATATCTTTCATCATAAAACCAGCTTTTCTTGTTTTCCTGTTTCTTATTAATTGACAAAGACTATAAAATGATGGCTTCACACCAAACAGCAGCTAAGGATTATGAGCCCTCTTGACATACCCACTGTGGTAAACACTTTACATAATTTCTAATTCTCACAATTCTACAAAGCAGATACCAACGTCCCAATCTCTCAGACGAGGGAAAAACTCAGAACGAACTGACTCAGGCTCACATGGCTCAGTGGCAGCACGTGCACGCAAACCCAAGTCAAAAAACTACACCCCTTCCTATATGTACCAAATCTCCTACCACCAATTAACACAGAGCAGCGGGATCAATACTCAGGGAACCCAGCACACTTTTCAGATTTAAGGTGCTCCAGAGGCCGCTACTAGCTGTTTTATAAATTCCCGGCTCACTGGTTTCTAACACTGGAAGAAAAGTCCGATTTTGCCATTGTTTACACAGCAAGTCTGAGATGTTCACAGCGAGATGACAGAATAAAACTAAAATATAAGCAGAACAATTTTTACAGGTAGACAGACATAATGGACATTGTGCTATTCTGAAGCATCAAGCAAAGAAATCAAAACAAAATAACGTTGTTTAAGCCTTCTTTAACAAACAGGAAAATTAAGATGGTAAGAAGGTGCAACAAGCGCCACCTATGGCTAAAAAGACCTTCCAGGTTGCCAGGAAGCATGCAACACAAAAATTGCCTGTAGGATCAGAAACGAGAATCAGATAACTAAAAGCTTCTGTAGCACACACTGCACTTTGCTTCGGGGGAAGCGACGGTAACTCAGTATTTAATCTGATATTGCTAATACTCCTGAATATAAACAAAAGACACAGGCTCATGGAAACTCATCTTAGAAGAGGAAAGAATCCAGTCAAGCCACTTCATTTTACAGGAGGGGAGACTGAGACATAGGATCTGTCCTCCTTGCAATCGGCAGCAAATCTCTCCTAGGCCTCATGTCTTGCACTGTAGCAAAAACGAACAGATCTGTACTAGGCCTATATTCATAAAAGCCGCGTCTGTATATTTCCGAAAGTAGGTTATCTAAGTATCTTGCAACATACTTCTCAAAATCCAGGAAATCATACATTTGTTGAAATACAAAAACATTTATTTACATAATAAAACAGCATGAGCTTTATTGTCTCTATTAAAAAAGTTACATGTCAAATCAATGTTTTGATATTTTAAACCTGTTAAGACTGCAGGAAAAAAGATCAAAATTTTCTTTAATCACAAAAGAGAGAAGCTTATTCCCAGAAAATGATCAATGTGGATGTCAGAATCCAACGAATTTAAATGTCTGAGTGGATGGTTACACGGCAACATGACATCTGATTTCTAACAATACACATTCTGTGTAAATAATCTTCAAGGTCGTCTGCTTAAGGCAATTTAACTAGTCCCTGTCTCACTAGAATGATACAGATTTCATTAAAACTTCATAGTGCACTAAAAAATAAATGAATCCTTGTTACTTTAAGCCATATTCATATATATCATATATATACATATTAAATATGCATCAGTAATAAGCCACCCTCTTTAGTATTCAGAGTTGATCCTTCTAAAATATCTGTCATTGTGACAGCACATTTTTACTAAGCACCTCTTGAGTTCTTTGTATACAAGGCTACTAACTCTCACAGTCAGACAAGTTAAACGATATTACTCAAATTTCACAAATGAGGAAATGTACTTAAGACATGAAAACAACTTATATATACATCATCAGGAAAGAAAAGAATAAAGATTTTCTTAAAATATTCACTGACAATCTTTTTTTCCATATTAAGACTACATAAAACCAATTCAGTCTTTGTAAGTATTTCTGTCAATAAGGGCCACTAGAGAAAAACAAGTAACATCATCAGCAGTGGTTGGACTTTCAAAGCCCCCTTCTCATTTGCACTATAATTATTTTTAATGTTTTGTTTTTAGTGCTTACAGAGCACTAAAATACATAAAAATTAACTTTTTATGCCACTACCTGAGAATTAAACATCTGTGAAAATGTACAATTTTAATTTATGCCACTCTGTCTCACATTCTCACTGGTGTCTCCCCTTTGAAGGCCTCATCAGGCTGAGATCACTAAAATCGGCCATTTATGGAGTCACAGGAGTTCGGGTAACCACTCAACGGGAGGCTGATTAGAGAAGCAATTAAGAATGCATCCTGTGAAGCCTGGGTTCCAGCACCGAGCTAGCCACCGCCAGCTGCGTGTGATTTGGGACAAGCTGCTCCATCTCTCAATCCCTCAGCTGTAAAAAAGGAGACACTGATACCTACCGTCAAACACCTGCTATGAAGTAAAGCATGAGGAAAGTATTTTAGCCTTAGGGAGGTGTCCACTCAGAGCGAGTTTGGTCATTATGATGATGAGGATGTCTGTTAATAAATTGAGCTAGACCAAAAAGGAGAAATCACCTTAAAGGAGAAACATTTTAAGCCAATGAACATTTCCTTTTGGATGGATTGCAGAATATTCTATTCATTTTTTTAATAAACCAAGTTTTGTCCATTAATAATAGATTTACAGGTTCATGGACAAGTCTCCAGAAAAAGAATTAGTGGCCTCTAACCTCTGAATACTAAGAAAGTAAATTTTAAAAAAAATCAGGGGGGAGATTATACCTCATTTGGGAGAGTATGTGCTTAGCATGCATGAGGCCCTCAGTTCAGTCCCCACTAACTCAATTTAAAAACTTCTTTTTTTAAGAAATGGAGAATTAATGCAAAAAGATGGAGGAATACAGAAATTTTTTAGAGACTCATCTCAGATTTAAGATGGGGAAAAAACCATCCATTTCTCAGAGGAAATCTTGAGAACTATGTAAACTGAATCTGAGATGTCTAGTCTTCTAACATTATTCATGAATTCATATTACCAAGTCTTAAAACTACCTGATAACCCACAGTTGTGATACTGATCACAACAGCTGCCAACACGGATCTAGCTCTGGCTAGGAATTCTCTGTTCTGACATCTCTGCCCCTGAGGCCTCACCAGGCTGAGAGCACTAAATTCAGTCATTCATGAGCATCTCCTGTAAGTCCTCCCTTTGTGCTCCTCTCTCTCCCCTCACCAGCCCCTCTGAGGGAAACACTGTTATCACCATCCCCAACCGCAGATTAGGCCACTGAGGCACAGAGACTAAATCCTTTCCAGGTCATATTGGCATTAAAGGACGTCTGTATTTCTGCTGTTTTGCTTTTGACAAAGGAATCTGAGATATCAATTCAAGGGAGACTGTTAAATAATAAACTCTGTCAGGTCTTCACCTCAAAGAGCAGATACTATAAATTCCTGATGTAGAATGAGGCTGCCGCCACAAACTGACTCAGCTTGAAATTAATATCCAAGATGAAGCAGCGGATACACGTAAATATTCACGATTGTCAACTCCGCTCACGGGTCTGGGCCCTTCACTGCCTGAAATGGGGTGAATACTCCACCTGTGTCAGGGAGGGAAGCGCGGTTTTTCCAGGTCTCCCCAAGGCTTCACGGGCTATTTCCCCCCACAGACTGTCCTCAACAATTAAAAAGCTCTCAAGATTTTTACACCATGCAAACCTGAAATACATTTCTGCAGATGGAGCACTTTCTCAGGCTTAAATTTATTTTGCCTACACTCAGCAGGGGGGGTAAAAGAAACAAGACTCTGCAAAGTCGCTGATTCTCACCACTCACACTAGTAGAAAGGCCACTGCACAAGATGTCTCTTCAGAGTGCAGGGTGAGAAGAAAATAAAGCCGCCCCCAACCACAGGCACTCCCAGAGACAGAGCTCAGCAGTCTTCTGCACACTCACGGTTGTGCAGCCCTCATCACCATCTATTTCCAGAACACTTCATCACCCCAAAAGAATCCCCCTGTCACTAGCAGTCACTCCCTAACCCCCCTCCACCTAGCCCTTTGCAACCATCACCTGCTCTCCGCCTCTGCATGTGCCTATTCTGGGCATTTCAGATCACTGAAGGCAACAATATGTGGCCGTGTTTGTCTGCTTCCTTTCACTTAACATGCTCTTGTCAAGGCTCGTCCATGTTGAAGTGGTATCAGCATCCCTTTTTTTTTTTTTTGAAAACGTTAATGTTTATTAGAGGGTTGTAAGTACTATCAAAAAGAGTAGAGTGGAGCATAAGTGATTGTTTTTCAAAGAGAAAAGGGCTGGTTGAGCAGTCAGAGTGGACTTCCCAGAAGAGGTGGCCTTTTTCATTTTCCTCTTTTTCTTTTTTATTCACACTTACGTCTGAATAATGTTTCACTAAATGGAGATTCTACATTCTGTTCATCCATTCAGCAGCTATGTATGGACGAGGTCCAGAAGGATGAGTGTATGAGGCGACTTGCAGGGATGGCATTTAAGCAAAGGGCAAGATGTGCTTTCAAAAAAAAGCCAACAAACAGAGGCGCAAGGAAATTCAGTGCGTTTCTGAGCAAAGTGCATGCTTGCTTCGGCAGGACAACCGTGCAGGGCTGGGGCGGATATTGGCAGGAATCACGGCGTGGGAGTCACCTGAGAAGACTCCCCACTGCACGCAGCTCAGACAATTCTCCTCCCTCATCCTGTATTGTTAGAGCCATATTTCTAGGTTTCTCTTATTTCAAGTAATAGCACTTTAACTACATATCTGATCATTTGCATCAGACCACTTTACCTCCAAGGCACAGAAAATTATTCACTAACCGGAGCAGCTCCAGCACATAACGGTGATGGGTTAGGGAGTCCTGCAGCATCCCAGCCTGCATGCACAAACCCCACATGTGCCCTGGTGATGTCTGGAAAATTAAACGCATGGAAATATCTCACTGCTGCTACACGACATCTGCCCTCAAATTGCCCCAAACTCATGCTGGCAAAGCACTGCTCAGCCCTCTCACTACAAAGAAAAAAAAATGCTAAGAAGGCAAATTTAGGCTCTTCCATTGAAAACCAGCAACCATCAATGCCAGTATCTGAGTTGGAATGCTCCTGACTTCTAAAACCACTGCGCCGTTACTTTTCAAATGTGGAAGTCATATATGTATTCCACTTAGATGATATTACAGTAGGATTTTTCTTTTCAAAATTTCCAGTTGCAACATTAGCACAAGAAAGTTTATGTTTCAGCTTTAAAAAATCAATTATCTTCCACTTTCTTAATTTTGAACCTATTATTATTTTATAAATGGAGCTATGCTGCATAATATAAAAAAACTGTTTGAATTCTGCAAACAAGACCTTTATGACCTCACTATTTCAGAGCAAACTTTAATGGTGTTTTGAGAGGTGGGGCCTGGGGTGCTCACTAACAGCTCACTAAGGATGTGCTATTAAGTAATGCAAAGGCTCTAACTCCACATTAGCTCAGAAACCAAAGAAACTACACCAAAGCCTTACTTTATCATTTTTAAATTTTGCTATTCTTTGGAATATTAAATTTCTTTAAAGATATGATTTTTTTTGAGAAAGACAACAGCTGTATTAAATTTCCTCTCACCAAGAAAGCAATCTTTATCAAGAATAAATACCCCATGGAAATCGAAATGACGGGAGGTTTCTAGCTAAGTGAACATGCAGATCTGAACAGAAATCTAAATCCTATCACATCTCACTCGAACCAGATCAACAAAGTCCTGGGCTACCCTGGAACTTAGCTCTTCTGTTCCAAAAGTTGGCTGAGCTAAGATCATCACACAAGGCAGGGAAGGAGAGAAGAGGAAAGTCCACCTGGCAGCCTCCATCTCTTTTCTTCCAGCCAAAAGTCGCCTCTCGGGCGACCCCGATAACAAGTCCTCCCCATAAGGAAATCCGGCATCCACACTGCCCCAGCCGTCCCCAAGCAGCCCTGACGCCCCTCTCCCAGCCTGTGAATTGTGTTTTAGTGGCCCCCCAGTTGGTGGCACCCTCCCCCTCTTCCCCGCTACACACACACACACACACACACAGAGCAACGGCAGCCTTCCCAAATCACAAAGTTGATTAAATCACCCCACTTCAAACCCTTCAGAGGCTCCCTGGCCCCGTTCTAGCCCCGCCCCCGACACTGCTCTCCCAGCCTCACCCCAGTTCCCAGGTCCCCAGTGACCTCAGGGACCCGCTGTCCTGCTCCTACTACGCACTTAACTCCAGGCTCATTTTGATTGTTTCCCAAGGAAGACTTCCCTCCCTCCAACCTCCGCAACTTGTTCCTCTATTCCTAGAACATTCTAGGCTAAGTCAACTTCTGACACTGCTAAGCTCACAAGAAGCAAATACATTTTGCTTAATAATGTGGGTCCACCCACTCTCCCCTAGACACACAGAAGTGCGCGTGTTATGAATAAATGAATGATGGGGTGGGTCTCAAAGGGACAGACAGACCTGCTCTCGCCCGTCCCGACCCTTCTGTCTGTAGAATATCAGAAGCAAAACCAGAAGTACCTTTCCTGAGGGTCACTTCCTGCTGACACCCTTCACTGCCTCCAGTGTCTGTTCAAATAAAACCCAACGTCTTCCAAAGCCCTTCACCCCAGGCTCTCTCCAGGGTCCTCCCAAGCAGGGGAACACTCCACCCTGGACCACACAGGACACTCTCCCCAGGTCCCCACCCCACAAGCCTCCAGGCCTCTGCCCGGGCTGCACCTGCCACCTGAGCCACACTCTTGACTCCTTCTCCTGGCTGACACTTACTCTGTCCTCACGATTGAATGTAGAGCCCATTTCTTCCAGGAAGTCCTCTCTGATAATGTCCTTTAGGTCTTGGCATGGCTCCAACTATAGCAACAGTACATGGTGACCAACTGGGTGTTTGCCCACTCCTTTGAAACCACGAACTCTTGGGGGCCACGTGGGAAGGAGTGAGAGATTACAAGAGGGGTGGGGGAAGCAAAAAGCAAAAATCACAGCCCAAGTCCCAAATTCAAGGATTCTTTCTCAGAAAAAAGTATAAACTATTTTGCACCTGTGCAATTTGGCTACTATTTTTGTGGCTTGTGGACAGCAAGAGCTTGGTGTTCTAGTCCAAAACCCGGGTTACATGCAAAGAAATGTATATATTCATATCCAAAGGAAACCAGAGCTGTTCAACAACAGTTTGCAGTTAGAATAGAAAGGAACTTTGATAAAGGCAATCTCTCTCTCCCTCTTCTTTCTTTTCTGGCATCATATAATTTTAGAAGTATTTGCGTGACTAAGAGATGGCTACAGCCCGTGATTCTGCACTGGAGTGTTTGGGGCTGAGGAAGCCCAGATTACATTGACTGCATAAATGCAATCACACCAACACACTGATAGGTGCCGTGGTGGTGGAGCTGATGTTCCAAAGCAGGCAACCTTACTCTGTAAGAGAACTCTAAATAGAAAGTAAGAATTGCAATGTTCTGTACTCAATTTCATTCGATATATGGGTCATTAACTGATAGAATATCTTCACTAATGTAACCCAAAAATAAATTGTCAACGTCGATTTTCTTCATCTGACCGTTTTATGCTAACTTTGGTTATCAAACCCTCACTCCATATGGAAAGCTCAGGCCTATGCTGCAGCAGTTACATCCCGTGGAAGAAAGCCGAACAAGGGAGAACTGGAGAGTTTCCCTTCAGAAGCTGCTAAGTCTGGTTTTGCACCTGTACGTCATTTGCAACCACGTCATCGGCAAGGAGTAAGACCTTACCTCTGTGTGGCGAAAAGCACTGCGGTCCTAACCATCAAAGAACACTGAGCTTTGTGAAACTGTCCTGAGACACTTAAATCGTATTTTTTGTGAAAGGCTCCAAAACTGACCCAATTCACCAATCCAGGTACAACAGAGAGGTACCGGAATTAGTAGAGAGAACATGCCCTTGAAGTCTGACAAGGCCCTGCTTGAATCCTGCTACAGCATTGACTAGCCGCTAAACGGACCAATTCCTTAACCCCTCTGAGAAGGCTTCCCAATCCGCAAAAGGGAGCTGCCATCCCCCAACTGGGAGGCATGGATGAGAATGCAACACGCAAGTAGGGCTGCCGTCTGGTACCTGACACGGGGACTGACTAGCTTCCCTCCGCTGCCCTTCTCCCCCTTTAAACTTGCAGTGTTCCCCCTGGTAAGGATCAAACCCCTGGAAAAGACTGCCCGAATCTTCTGTGTATCCCTGAATACATGCATTACTCTTAGTAGGCCAGAAAAACAACTGCCTCCTCCCCAGTCACTATCAATGTTCTTAAGAGTCTGGGTATTTTTAACTCAAATTTTCAGGGAGACTATTCCAGAACTTTGCACGCACCATTCCCCAGGTTTGCTCCCCTCCCAGTGCCCATCTCTTCTCACCTCAGATCCTCTGTCTGATTGCCTTCTGTTCATTGGAAAGCGAGTCCAGTAGGGTGGCGACTCCCAAGGACGCCCTCCCTCCCTCACAGGTGAGTGTGACTACTTTCTCCCCACTCCAACTCCAGCTTCTTAGAAGTCTACCCTCCCGGACCCTGCAGAATCTGCGTCTTCCCAAGACACACACGTGGCCACGAACCTCCTTTCAGATTTCTTCCAGGCTGGCCCTGCCCAACCCCCGGCCACTTAAGGATAAATGGCATTAGTTTGAAAATCGCAAACGCCGCAGACGGACACACGAAAGCTGCATGGTCTGGGCTTTCCTCCAACCCAGGCACAGCCCTGCCCCCCCTCAGCCTCAGTCTGCAGCTCTCAAGATGATCTAATTCACATGCGCGTCTGTGAACACCAGCTAAGAATGACGACTCCCAACGTGTATCTCTAGTCTGGCTCCTTCACCTGAGCCCCAGGGCCTTAGACCCGAGTGCCTCTTTGAAGTCCTAACTTGGATGACAAATGGCATCTTAAAAATGCCTCATGTCCGCCATTTACTCTGGAATTCGATTCCTGGCAGGTACCTCCCTGACACCCCATTTTAGTAACAGCCCCAGCACCCACCTATGTGTTTTAGGTCACATTCAATTTCCACTGTTCCCTCCCCCAAGCCCTGCCCTGGAATCAGTCCTGTTATATCCGTCACTAAGCCCATCTCAAGTCTGGTTCTGCAGGGACCACGGCCGGAACCCCACAAGCTCACAGCATGGTGCACTGACTCACAGTCCTCCAAAGGGTGCTCCCTGGAGGGGGAGGCATCTCCTGCCACTGGTCACCTCAGAAGGCACTGTATTCTCACAAAGGAGGCCCAGGAGAAGGGACTCAATGTTCTCCCGTGGTCTTTTGAAGGGCCCGAGGTGTGGGGGAACTCCTAATTAGCAGAAACAGTTGTCAGTAAGCAGACGAGGATGGAGGAACCCAGGCCAGGCTGTTCTCACTCCGACCCCTGGGCTCTCGGGAGACACGGGAAAGGCCTGTGTCCAGGGCATAGCCCGGCCATCACCGATCCCAGCCTGCATTTGCCAACCCGGACAGACTAGACTCCTTCTACTTGCGACATTTACTTCTGATCTGTTCCCCACCCAAAATGTGATGGACTCCTTCAGATATTCTCTCCTGTCTGAAGCGAGACAAATTCAGTGAAAAATGAAGTGTCCACATTTGGACCAGAGCATGAAAGGAGAAACAAGGCCTCATGGTCAGCATGATGGTGGTGGCCAAACACTTTCACCGCGTGAGATGAACCATGGTGGGGGTGAGAATCCAAGGTCCTACGTCGGCCAAAGCATCTTCCTTCACAGTTGACTGGGGTGTTGGAGACTCACTACCGCAAACTAACGACAAGGCCGACAGTGGTGGACGTCAGCTGCAACAGACACAGAGTCAGCTATTTACTGCCAACATGGGTTAAAAGTAAAGGCCGGTGCAGGGAGGCCTGCACGGCTGCTGAGGCAAACCACAGACTCGGCTCTGAATGCCCACTGGCTGGAGCAGGGTGGAAGCTACGGTCCCCTTTAGCAGTCCCTATGTCCACCAGATCCAGGTGAGCCAGCTACTTAGGGGAAGGACATGTTGTCCTGATACTCAGATAAACCAGCCTCGTAAAGTGAACAAAAAAGTGGCATGGATTTTAGACCAACTTCTGCCTCTTTGTGAAGGCAAAGTAAAGTAAATAGCACGGGAAGAAAAATGCAAAAAAAAAAAATTAAATAACAAAACGGTGACTGTTTCCTCCAACAGCTGCTCACCCCCGAGCCTGCCACTTCCTCACCAGTGACCGCCGGCCAGGCAGCGCTGTCACGCGCGTCACACAGCGACAGCCAGGAACCGAGTGCCAAGCACGTTTGTGTAAAAGAAGGAATGTAGCAAGATGCTGCAGAATTTGACTTTACAAGTTTAAATACTCCATGAAAAACATCCCTCAGCAGCCGCCTAAATGAATTCGCATCTCACTTCTTGAAAACAATCAAACAAATTTAATAAGGGTGCATTTGTCACCAAATATAAGGAGGACCAAACTGGTTCCTTAAAGCAAGGATTTTAAGAGGTATCAAACACAAGTGGGTGATGTGCTAAAAAAAAACTAGAAAATAAAAAGATGACAAGGATAATACATGGATTAAGGCAGCTGTTAAGTTTTTGCTTTTTAAAGCGATGGAGACAGCACGGAGGGCTATCTATCTATTTCCAATGCAGGGTGTGCACAGCCCACATTTTCAGACGCAACAACATGCTCACAGGGCAGTACAAGAGAAAAAGGAATAAGGAAAAAGGAAAAGAGGAACAAGAGAAAATTAGAAACACACAAGAACAAAAATGACTTTGACAGCACGTACAAGAATTTACGTGAGTGTGTGAGGCCAGGGAAGCGGGGATGGTGAGACCCACCCTCACCTCCTGCTCCAGGGAGAGCAGGGGCCTGAGGGGAACGGCGCTGCCGGGGGACCCCAACGTGGTCAGCGCCCCTAACCAAAACTCCACATACATGGGTCTAGGCAGGTCTTAAGCTACAAATTGTGGTCACATTTCAGGCTGGACAGTTTTACGCACTTCCACCAAGAGTAGCAGGAGAGAATTAGGCTCTGTTCCTGCACCAAAGCATTGTTTAAAAAATTAATTTCTGCGGAATAGTAAAAGCAACAATGGAGTAAAAGTGACTGGAGGAGAACGTGCTTGACCCGAGCTCACTGGCCGCGTTATCTCACTGACGTTAAGATGCTGGCTGAGACCTTACTGTACCAAAACAGACAGACGCACCAGGAGGGAGGTTTAATGCGCTGCTATATTTTGATGCCGGGAGCCATGCCTGGTACACGAGGTTCTGGGTAAACAATGGTGACTGTGTCAACCACTATGGGCTAAGCACATATCCAGCTACTCCTCCAAATCCCAAGGGCAGACTTCAAAAATCAAAAACAAGCAGGAATTCTCTGGTGGGTCCGTAGACCCAGAGCCAAGTAGTTGCTGAGCAAAAATGTCACCAGTGCCTCCTGTGACAAAACAGGAGGCACTGGCCTGGGGGCTGGGGCAGGGCTCCAGGCTTCCACTGCTCACCCACCAGTCTGTCCAGGGGGAGAGGGTTGTCCCTGCTTACGTTGCACCGATGCACCTACCTTGACTGACGCCTGGTGGATCAGCAGGAGGTGACATGTGAGGTGAACGGAGCCAGCCTCCGTGTAGCACGGTGCTGGCAGCTGTGCCCTCAGCAGTGCCCAGGCTCCTAAACCTGACACCTCATCTCCAAGGAGCAGATGGTGAGTGCGGGCATGTAGATCACAGGGCCCTGTGAGGACAAGAACAGATCATGGCCACGACGTGCCTTGCCCCTTCTTTAAGCATGTCCCGGAGGAACAGGAAATTCATCCAGAGCCCGCTAGGCACCTCACGCAGGTGGGACTCGGGTCCTCTTGCCTATCACTCACAGGGCTGATCTCATATTCTTTTTATCAATTCTCTGGCATCTTCTCCTCCAACTTACCAACAACCAGAAAGTAGAATCTGATCTTAGATAAGTTCAAGAATCACAGAGCACCGCCTCCACAGCGGGCACGGCAGCACGTGCCAGGTCGTCTGACCATCACCTGTGGGACCGCCATGAGCGTCTCCAGACTCAAGGACCGAGGCCGTAGGCCGGGGGTACACAGATTCCCTCACTCTCCCCAGCAAAGGGGGACCACCCCCCGGCAAAGGCATCTCACCGTCTTCTGCCCGAGGGACAGCACAATAGATACATGGGGAAACAGAGCAGAAGTTGGGGGGGTTAGGCAGCCCAGAAGAGCTCGTCTGTAATTCCGAGGCAAAGTGGGGCCGTTGACTTAATCACAGGGACAAAGTGAGGATGAACATTTCTCTGCTCTTTCCCATACACTGTGATACACCTTTCCCTGCATAAGGAGTTCTTTCGGAAGTCCCTGGTGGTGTTTCTGATGTCCTAACATGGCATGCTGCCTGTCGGGCAGGAAGAGAGGGCCTGAGCCGAACAGGTGCTGAGCCTGGGAGGCAGGAGACACTGTCTCCAAGCCAGCTCAACCAGCGCCTCGTTCTGCCTCTCGGGATTCAGCATCTCATCTATAAGCAAAGGGATGAGACTGTCCCAGGAAACGCTGCCCAACAGAAATGAAATGACAGCCATGTAAAGAAAGTTTCCCAGTTGCCACATTTAAAACGGTAAACAAAGAAACAAACCAACAAACAAAAAACTAGTACTAGAAACTGATTTTAAGAACATATCTTACATAATCTACTGTATGTAAAATACTATCATTTTGACATGTAATCAATAGAGGAAGTAACAAGATAGTATATATGCTTTTAGTAGACAAGCCTCAGCGTCTCATGTGCATTTGAACTACAGCACATCTCAGCTCAGACCAGCCTCCTCCCCAGTGCTCCTAGCATCAGTGGCTGTGGCTACTCTATTGAACAGCAACTCCAGGGGTCCCACCAGGGTCCTGGCTGAAAAGCAGGAGTAAGTGCTCTAACACTATCACTAAAAGAATCTCTCTGAAACAAAGGCGGATTCACTTTTAAATGTCTGTAAACCGGTGGGCTGCACCTCCCTCCCCCCTTGGATACAAAAGAGTCCTATTCCGTGCTGATCCCTTTCTGGATGGAGAGAAGAAACCCGGCACACAGCCAGGGTGGACTGGCCTCCAGGTAAACTTACCTGCTGTCTGTGTCCAGTCCCATGAAGTCCTCCTTCTCAAACGGCATGCAGAGGAGTGGGATCTTGTCCCCAGACTTGTCAGGGGCCCCATCCAGCCACTTGGACTTGAGCAAGATGAAGAGTGACTCAGTGAAGTCCTCGATCCTCTTCTCCACCACTCTGCAGTCCTCATAGATTGAAGGCCACGTCGGTGCGCGGCTGCTTGGCTTACCTCCCCATGCAGCACAAAGACAAAGAGCTGAGTGAGAGTCATTAAGCATGATGCCATACAGCTCCTCTGCACGTGGAGCTTCTCGAAGGCCTTGGCCGAGAGGCAGTCGGTAATGGTGACAAGGCCCACAACCATGCGGTGGGTCTGGAAGACGCTCCATCCATTCTTGGGCGCATAGTGGTGCCTGTAGTGCGTAGAGAGTGCGCCCTGGGAGCTGCACGGGCTGATCTGGCTCACCAAGGAGGTTCGCTTATAGATGCAAAAGAAATTCTCCTCTGAGATGATCCCCACTGGTTTGACCACCACGGGAAGAGTCTCATAGTCCTCAGCAAACTGCACGTAGTCAGGGATGCTCATGTTGCAGGCCCTGCCGAGAGGGGAGAGGAGATCGAGATAAATATTGGGCTGTGGGCGCCTCTGGGTTGCGGTGACCTGGTGTGTACCAGCCAGAAGGCAGGGGAAGCCCAAGCAAATCCAGGGGTACAGTTTGACCTTCAGAGCCTGCACATGGCTACCGTAGCTCGGATCACTTTACCCAGCTTTTTGTCTAGGCTTCCTGCCCATGCAGAGAAGGGTCATTTCTTGTTTTCTGTTTCAAAGCACCTAACAAGGCCCTGATGCAAAGTCACTGCTCAAAAATGCGGAATAAAGAAATGAAAAAAGGAACTGCTTTCCGCAACCCCCTTCAGCAGAATATAAAGAAAAGGACAACAGTAGGAACAAAAGATCTGGATTTCAATTCCAATTTAATTGAAACCCTAAGCTGCAGAATAATGGATAAGAAAACTTGCCTTGGGGAGGAGGGTACAGTTCAGTGGTAGAGCACATGCTTATCATGTACGAGGTCCCAGTACCTCATTTTAATAAATGAAACAAATAAATAAACCTAATTACCCTCCTCAAAAAATACTTTTTAATTCAAAATTCAAAAAACACCTTGCAATTGACACAACATTGTAATCTTGACTATACTTAAATTAAAAAAAAAAAATCCTTGCCTTACAAGAATTTATCTGGATTACGGAAGTTTGCAAATGTAAAATGCCTAGGGTACCACCTGCATAAAAAGGGGTGACTACAAATTTACTATCCCTCCTTTATGAGCTATATTTCCTTTGGGGTGGTAATAACCTCTCAGAGCTAATTTTCTCAGATTTAAAAAAAAGTAAATATTACCTGATTCTCAGTACTGCTGAAGAATCAGATAACCCTATGAAAGCATCTGACCCACAGAGGTTACTCAATAAATGTTTGTTGAATGAATGAATAAACAAGCAAAATGAATGCTGCTCCCTGCCGCAGACCATCATAATGGTACTGCTTGGAAATCCCAAGCCCACGTTCCACCCGTCTCTACACTAACCATGTGGGTGACCTGGGCAGGCGTGTGTGCTTCTCTAAGCCCCAGTTTAATCGTGAATAGAAATGATGGCAATAACACAAACCTCAAATTGTTAGTGAGTCAGTAATGAATCGTACCCCAACTTTGCAAGATGGAACCATTAAGGAAAACTGAGAAAAGGGTCCATAGGCCCTCTCCATATTATCTCTTACAACTACATGGGAATCTACATTATATCTCAAAATAAAATTTCTACTTTTTTAAAGAAGCTATTAAGGTTAAATGCGCTCACTGTCTCAAAAAAGGAACACACAGAAAAAATAGGACAATGCCCAGCACATGAGATACACTCAGTTAACATTCCCACTGAACCCACAGGTCCCTCCAAATTCAGAGCAAGAGGATGGGTCCTCGTGGCAAGAGGCCACTGCACCTGAAGCTAACAAAGCTAAAGGTGCTCACTTCCAAGAGTCCCTGTCACCACCCTTGTTCTAATTTTCTATTTGTAATTTTTTTCCTTTTTATTACATAGAAACTCCCAATTGCATAGCCTTCACCTGACTAGACATCAAGATGCAGCCCTTCAAAACCTGACCACAGAGATCATGATGGCAGCCCTTCTTGGTGAAACAATAAAATGAAAAGCCTTTTCCACAAGACCTCTGTGTAAATCTACTAGGGAACTTCATCATGGACTGAGGAAGAGGACTGGGTAGGAGGGGGCAAACTGGGACATAGAGAACTATGGGCTACCTGACCCACGATGGACTTTAGACTCAACCATCACACTCCAGGAAATTTAAAATACACAGCTACATAGTGCTATGGGCAAGAATTTTTTTTTTTAAATCCCTGAATCCCTTGCAGGTCTTGTTTCTACTGAGACACAAATAGATTAAGTGTATATTGTTTCACAAAAGCCTTAAAATATTATCACCCCAACTTGACACATCAAGAAACTGAGGTAGAGAGGTTTGTCACATTGTGCAAGATTAAAGTGAGGCCACGACAGACATCATATTTAAATCCAAGCCACTGCTACAGTGCTCACACTAGAAAGAGTGACATACTGCCCCTTTTCTGCCCTCTCCCTGCAATAAATCTCTGAAGAGTATTTTCTGTGCCACCTGGAATCACAATCACATCAATTTTCCACAAAGAACTATGTGACTCCTTGCAGGAAGTAACAAAATCTAAAGTGTTGGGATGGGAGGAGAGATTTGCATTTTCTTTTTCTCAAAGGAAATATGGCTTTAAAAGAAACTGAAAAGCACTTATCTAGTCTAAGCCCTCATTGTGCAGAGAAAGAAACGGAGGGTCAGAAAAGATGAGGAAATGGCCTTATTAACAAATATTCCCTCAGCACAGCACCAAGCCAGCCCTGGGCACTACTGGGGGAGGATCTGGGAGGACCAGGAGATTGAGTGTTAGAAAACGGAAAGAGAAGAAGCATACAAGGCCCTGTCTCTACACCACCATACCATGAAATTCCACCAAATTACCCAGTATGGGGGCAGCCAATAATAAGGTGGGGTAAACAGGTTACAGAAACCTGGAAGTCTCAACCATAGTGGAAATTCCAACATTTACTATGTTTTTTTTCCCAGTTCAAGCATCAACTCAGTGGGCACTCTGTACCAGGGACTACACGAGGCCTGGAGTTCTCCCAAATACAGATCTCTATTACCACGTGTGCAAACCACATAAAGGCCACCAGAAGAAAAGCGCTCACAGATAACATGGAATTACTGAAACTGAAAGCAGCCAAAGAGCATATATAACTAGGAAAAATGGTGCTGCTACAAATGGACTCATGGACATAGAAAGCAAACTGTGCTTAGCAGGCAGGAAAGGGGAGATTAACAGATACACGTTAATAAATATAAAATAAATGACAAGGGCCTACTATATAGCACAGGGAACTATATTCAATTTCTTGTAATGAGTTCTACTAAAAACAATATAATACATATGTATATACATATGCATATGTTTATAACTGAATCTCTGCTGTACACCTGAAATTAACACTGTAAACTGACTACACTTCAATAAAAAATAAATTAAAAAAATAAGTAAAAATAAAAGCAACGCCATTAAGAAAAAAAAGAATACTGTAATCCCCTTAGCTGTAGGTGCTGGAGAATCCTGGTTGCAAGCACCAAGTCCACTGGATCACTCCAGCACTGGCTGTCACTCTTTCTGACCATTAGAGTGTCACTTGGCTTCACGGAGGTTACTTTTCTCTTCTGTGAAAGGCTACAGTAGCAACTAACGATGTATAGAATCTCATCATTCACAAGCCCAACAATTAGTGAGGACTTCCCATTCGCCAGGCTCTGGAGAGATGAAAAGATACAGTCCCAGATATATTCATGGGTAGAAGAAATTTATGCCATAAAGACATTAATTCTTCCTGTTTTGATACACAGATTCATTGCAATTCTGATTAGAATTCCTACCAGATATTTCATGGAATGTAACAAGTTATTTTATGGTCAGGAATAGGCATGAAACTTCTTTAGAAACACCACTGAGGAGGGGTGGGTATGTCACTCATTTTCACTGGTCTTTCTGATGTGATGAAAACGTTCTGGAATAATAATTGTTGCACCACTGTGAATATGCTAAAAGTTGCTGAATTGTACCATTTAAGTGGATGGACTTCATGGTGTGTGAACAATATCACAATAAAGCTGTTATATGAAAAATTATTTCTTGACAATTATTTTTCCCTCTATACTACTAGTCTGCCCCACGATTTAAGAAAAACAAAAAACCAAAACAAACCAAACTGTGCCAGGAGCTCTTTAGGACTGCAATGTCCCTGGGTCTCCAACGCCTCTGGTGGTGCTGTTCCTGTTAACGCACCAAGCTGGGCTGGGCTAGTTAGGGACTGTAACTATCTTTTTAAAATCGACGGTTACACGTTTCACACTGGGAGTGGGAAGGAAGGAGCATGTCACAACCTCATGCCTTCAGCTCATTTTTAACTGAACCAAGTCCTGCTTTCAACACTGTAATCCCTGGCACTATAAAAACACGTGACATCAACAAGCACCGCCATCATAACACCTGAAAGTGTTCAAGGTACTTACCTGGGGCAGAAACACTGAGGGAGGAGACAGAAGCTCGCTCAGCACTGAGGATCCACTTTCCCGACTCCACCAGAAGCTGGGCTTTACAGCCGGAGGCTCTCAGCCCAGGGAGCAGCGCCCACGCCGCTGAGCTTGTCCTCAGGGAGCAGGAAAGGAAGAGCAGGGCAGCCCCGGGGTCGCGGGGCAGGGAAAGCGGGCCGGGGGTTGGTGGAAACGCGGGCTGCAGCCCTGCTCGGAGGCCAGCCCCAGCCCCAGCCGCCTGCCCCCGTTCGGGTCCGCAGACCCCGCCCGCCCGGGACACAGCCCGCCCAGGGGCGGGGATGGGCCGGCGGCCGAGGAGAGGCAGCCCGGGAGGAGAGGACTCGCGGGCGGGAGAGGGGAAGGGGACGCCAGCAACGGACTGAGGCGGGCCCGGCTGAGTGAGAGGCTGCAGGTGCACACCTGGCCATGGACAGGTGTGGCCGGGGCGCCGGGGTAGGTGGCGCGGGCAGAGGGGTCTGGCCAGAGCAATTCAGCTGAACACAGGCTGACTGGCGCCCTGGGGGGCTGTGACATGCCGACCGCCCTCCCGCAGCCGCCTGACCCCTTTCCCGGAAGCCCCCCTCCTTGCACTTCCACAGCCAGAGGCCCCGGCCCCGGGCAGGAGCTAAAGGCCTACCGGTCGACAGAGCTAAGAAGACTTTGGGGCCGATCCCCGGCTCGGTGCTGGAGCTTCCAACCCGCGGTCCAGCTGGCACCGACTGCCCATGCGCAGGAGGGCCAGCGATCCACTCTGGGTTCTGCGAGAGAAGGTGGGGCAGTGAGGGAGGAAGAAGATGGGAGGGGGAGGAGAGGAGGGGAAAAGTGGAGGGAGACAGATGGACCGGAAGAGCAGAGAAAAGGGATGGATCTGGAGAGGGGAGGGTCGTAGCGGAGATGGAGAGAAAAAGCTTTACCTCTGGGGGCACCCCGAAAGAGGCTGCAGTACTGACTCTGTACCATTCTGTTACCCTTCAAGGCCCGCAGCTCTTGTTTTACCTCTCTGATCCAGCCCTCCATCCGATGCTTCTGCAGAACCCCTATGGGTATCACACCCATTGCCCCCACGCGGAGCTGGGTTTTCTGTTGGTCTGGGAACCAAGCACCCGCAGGTGTTGTCGCTCATAACTACCTTGGGAAGAGTACTTATTCCCCTTTTACACGCTGGGAAACAGGCAGGCATGATCTCTGCCTTAGTTCCACTCTCCCAGGTGTTGGGCTGGTGGGGAGCGGGGTGGTACAAGATCAGAGCCCCAGACAGAGCAGACTGCCTGAGTGTTGGTGCACAGTCCCCATCCCTCCTGGGTAAACCGCACCCCACCCTAGTGGAACCATCAAGGGCTCACAGTAGTTCCCTGGGTGTGGGAGAGCTATCCTCATGTAAAGGAAAAGCCCAGCTGGGCTAACAAGCTAAGTCACAAATCTAAGTGTGATAAGTGTCGGTTTACTGATCTAAATTCTGCTGGGCTAACTCGTAAATCTGAACTTTAGTATCAGTTTACTGGGCTAACAAGCTAACTCATAAATCCAACCTCAACAGGTGTCAGTAACGTGATCTATTACAAGTTGATAAGCTCCAGTGTACTGATTCCTTGCTTTTTGTTGTTTGAGCCTTATTGGCTAATACCCCTTACTTGTAACTAACCCTTTAAAACCTCATGTGCATGTCTTGGAGTTGCTCAGAAGTTCGGAGCAGAAGCCCCTCTGAGCCCGCCAGCATAATAAATCTGAGTACTCCAACCCTCCCAGTGGTGCTTGTTTCTTGGCTGGCCTGTTGTTTCCATAACACTCAGTTCCAGTGCCCGGCTTGCTAGGTATATAGGAGTGCTACCAAATCCAAATTCATTCTCCTCAGTGCAGGACAGGCCAATAAGTTGGGAGACCAGGTGTTGGGGCAAGGAATAGCAAGTCTCTGTAGACCTAGATGGCAAACTAATGTCCTGGAAAACCATCTCCCCAAGTCAGAATTCAGGCTCCTTTCCTACGTGCTTGGTTGTTGCAATCTTCCTAGTGTAGGAATTCCTTGTTGTTAGAATCCTTTGTTCTTGCAGCTATCTGCCTGGGTCAAATCTCTGTAAACCTCCAACAAAACAAACGTTATTTTTTATTCTGTAATTTGTTATCATTTTATGAATGAAAAAGTGTTAAATTTCCTTAAAGGTCAGAGCCTTCAGAATAGGCTCTTCTGTATATTTCAGGCTCTAAGCAACATTGTTTTACAAGCAAGATGAAGACTAGGAGACAGAGCATAGGGTTAAAGTCAAAGTAACAGATCTAATATGGAGTCAGATTTGTTCTGTTCTATTACCCGGGCAGAAGCCACTTGAGGATTTAAATCCCTTTAAGTTAAAAATAACTAAAACTGTAAAGGAATTTACATACATAGTTGGGAATGTGCATACCATATCTGGGAAAGCATCCAAAGGATAGTAAACAGTGGCATCTCCAGGGAGGGCTGGAAGAAGAGAGGATGAGGGTAAACTTCTTTCACTTGTGTATTTTTGTGCTCTGTTTGAATTTTTTTTAACCATTTGCATGTATTTCTTTTTTGGTTAAAAAAAAATGTGTAATGGAGCAAAGGAGTAATTAGCTCAGCAAATACAGCAGCCATGGAATCACTGAGTCATCACTTTTGATTTAAGCCAGGAAGCATTTATTGACTCTCTCCAATGTGCCCAGTGCTGTTTTAAGACTTCTTTTACTATTATTATTTATTAATATTATTACTATTATTATTATTATTATTATTTTTATTTTATGAAATAATAACAAGGTATCCCCCACCCCTGCCCATGGCTGGTGGGAAACCAACTGAGTTTTTATTGAGTTGTTTTCCAAGGAGTAGAGATGAGTTATAAACTGAACACTTCTTCAGGGCAAAACAAGCGGAGTGGTTTTACAGCACTCCAGACAGCTATGAAGGGTTTTCAATAAAGGTGCCCAGAGGCTGAGAGAGAAAGCCTCCAGGGCCCTACAAAAAGCTGCCCAAACTGCCTTCTCCATGGCACTACTGAAGTAGGAAAGAACAAATCTGACTCCATATTTGATCTCTTCCTTTGACTTTAAGAAAACCACGTTAATACGCTCCGGTCTTTTCATGGGTTATGATGTCACAGAGGAGACGGACAGGTCAACAAGGGACCACTCTGCCGTGATCACTGAGCCGGGGAACGGGATGGGCGGCAAGATGTATGACGCAGCCATAGCAGTGCCCGTGCTTCTAGGCAGGTAACCAATGTCGCCTCGACAAGGTGTCAAATACTTGTGCCCACGTCCTAATCACCTGACGTGTATTAAAGAGAAATGGAAACCTATTAAAGTCCAATACCCTTGGTGGGTACACCGTCCAAAGAGCAAAGTCACAGTTTGACAACTGGCCATCCCGGCTCCCTGGGATTCATTCTTGGAGAACCTTAGAAACCACTCCTCTGTCCTTAAGAAGTGCTGCATATTTGTCCTATCTTTGGCTCAGGGATGGAGCATGTTCAAATGAACTTTAATGTCTGCACAGATTTGACTGTCTTTCTCCAGTTTCACGTGTCCATTCTAAAGAGGCCTGAGCTAAGTCCATCCTCCGTAAGATCTATTCCCTCCAGTGACTACTCATTGAGCCTGCAATTAAAAGCCAACTGAACAAGACTGTCTGTCCTCAGCTAAAAAGTTCACCCACCCTTCACTGCTTTCTTAATCTCCTCTCCTGGCTAATTGCAACAGACTAACACCTCCCTGTACCAAGCTCCCCAACTACGTCAGTTTTTCTCCCCAAAGAGAAAGTAAGGTCCATAAATGAGGAGTCAACTCCATAGTCACCTCTGAATTCCTAGCATATACTAATGTTAATAAATAGAACTATGATTATGGCTTCTTTCCTTTAAAACATTTCCAGTTATTTGAATGAGACCTTGGAAGAGAGGTGTTTGCCGTCCAGTATCTTGATCCACAAGACTCTGGAGGCCTTTTTCGGAATGGCTGCTCACTGATTCATTCAAACCACAGCTTCTCATTCCAGGAGTAGCTGTGCTTCTCTGCCAGGAGTTTGTGGTCACTCTCATTCCAGAAGAGCTTTAAACTATATCCTTACTTTGGATTTGTAATTTTTCCCCTCTTCCAACAAAATTGACTTTCCTTACTGTCTTGTCTTGAGGAATATTTTTTCCTAGTTCATCCTTTAGTAAACCATGCTTCTCGGAATGGGCTTGGCCTTACATATGATCAGTCATCCAACTCCCAGTGTGAGAGGCTTCGAGCTCACCTGCTGCCCTACTGTCAAGGCAACTGAAACTCAGTACAGGAGCCAACAGGCACCCCAGGGCTTCTAAGGCTCATGTAACACCCAGAATCCCTGCTTTCTGGTTTGTCTTGGCTTCTGAGGATTTCCCCTCACTTTCTTGACAATTAGCTGTGCAGCTTGAAAGATGAGGAAGGAAGGTTTTATTTCTTAATCCGCATTTTAAGAAACTTGTGTAATGAAGGTTTTCATAAGTTTCTACAACCCTCCATTGCCAAAACAGAAAACACACTAGATATTTTCTATGTTTAGCTATCATGTGTATTTTTCCTTTTGTTTTCTTAACTGCAAACAGACATCTTTTAATTAAAAAAAATTAAGGCCCCAAATAGGAAAGAGAAAGGGCATACAAAATTAAAGGGCAAAGACAGAAAAATGATAAGTACTCTACAAGGTTAATATAATACTTACTCTATGGATCAGATCAGCAATTCTCAGTAACAGCTAATTGAAATATGACCATGAGGTAAAAGGTCTCTCTTGTCAGGATATGGCTAATAGAAATTAGAATTAAATCAACAAACTAAAATTCTAAGTCTGGCAAGGTACAGAAGGCTACCAGCAAAATGTGTCGTCTTCTGGAAAGGAGGGAGGCTCAACAGCTCTTTACAGTGGAGCCTGAGCCCATGGGAGGTCGGTGAAGTGAGCTCTGTAAGTACCCAATTAGCAAAGTGGGTGATGAATAAAGAGACTTGAGCTTTGATGACAGAGATGATACTACTATTCACTTGTCCTGTAAAGTATGTCTTCACGTTCAGTGATCACTACCTCAGCGTCCTCAGGGATTAAGATTATAGGAAAATTCACAGCCTGGGCCCAGACCTCCTCTTTGAGCTCGTGACACTGCACTTAGATGTCGCAAGGGCAACTCCAACTCCACCTGCAAAGAGCTGACTTCATGGTGATCCTCCCATAGCAGTCCTGCCCAGGGCCCCTGGTCGGGGGGCAAGGTCTCTCTGCCTCTCCCAGCTCAGGCCCATCACTCACAGATGTGACTGGACCCCTCCTTCAGGGCCCAGATTTCCTCAGTCACCGAGTCCCTCCACCCACACCTGTCCTACCAGATACTCACTGGCACTCACTCAGCACTGACGCTGTGCTGGGTACCATGCTGCACACTGTGCACACGTTATCTCACTGGATCTCCACAGCAGTCCTGGGAGGTCGGTACATCACTGCATTTATTGATTAGATAAATTGTTTCTCTTCCTTGAGTGCGTCATCCAAAGTGACACGGCTACTGAGCCACAAAACTGGGACTGAAAACCACTTGAAAATTCTACACTCCTACACCTGGCAGCCACCCTAATCTGACTCATCACATCACCTCCTGCTGAGCCTTCTAAATGTTTCTAAGCATTCTACAAGACAAAAGTGATCTACTAGAGCACCCCACTCCCCTACTTAAAATCTGTCAATGACTGTCCACTGCCCTTAGGAGAAAGCCCCACCGGGCCTGAGCACAGCCCAACGGCCCGGCATCTGCTTTCCCTGCGCGGCATCGCCGCCTCACCCACCACGCAGCTCTACACTGGCTGTGTCCAGGACAGGGATGCTGACTCCGTACAACCCGGGGCTCGTCTCAATCGATCAATGATCACCTTCTTCAGTGTCCACCTTCTTCACTGCTGACTCTCAGAAAAATGTTTTCTCAGGATGAATCAATATCTTTTTCCTTACAACTTCCCGTCATTGATAATGAGCTCCACCCAAAAGAGAGAAGACTTAATTCTCAGTCTCCTTATCTGTAAAGTGAGAATAACAAGAAAATATGTGAGGTTTTAAGAGAAATAATATTCATGTGAGGCTGAGGGACAATTCCCAACATACAGTAAGTACTCAATATGTGCTTACTTATTATTAATAAGAATATAATGCATTCCAGCAACCTTAACTCAATGTTTTATGGCTATGTCCAACAGACTACAGACACACTGTTGGACGAACCACTTTGAGCGGATCAGCACAAGCGTACTGGGAAAGGTAAGCGCTGACTCCGGTTACAGCTGCAGCCACCCAGCACTACGGGGCGGGGGCAGTTTCTCAGACTATTACATGTTGCTTGAGCATTTAATTGTCACTAATGAATAAAGACAGGTTTTCTTTAGTCAAAGCTCCTGAAACATAAATCTTCAAAGATTGATGCAAATTAGATTTCAAGTACAACACTCTCTCTAGAAATTATTTGATAATAGTCTTAGCTCCTCTGCACATCAAAAGAGCATGTTCTTAATATATCTGACTACACCGAAAGTGTTGTTTAAAAGAAATTAAGATGAAGCCATCCTAAATAAGCTCTCATTATCATCTTCACAAAGCCCCACCCAAGGGTCTCATTTCTCACTTCCACATAGGTGTTCAGGTAGCTTAACCTGGGTCTTGGTTTCTTATAACATGGGGGTGGGAAAAGTTGTGGATAGATTTATGTTGCAAATATAAACCTAGGGTAGTTGCTGCGTAGAAATCCTAGAAATAAACAAATTGATATATAGTCCTACCTCAAGAAGCTCAGACTTTCCATTTACAACAGCATTAAAAATTAAAAGAGAGATACATTTAACAAAAATTTACAAGATTTGTACATTGAATATTTTGAAGTATCACCAAAACATTTTAAAAGATCTACATATATGGAAGACATCTCATGTTGATGGAATGGTAGACAATATTGTTAAAAATGTTAAGACTCCCCAAAGTGATTTACAAATTCAGTGGAATCCCTATCAAAATTCCAGCTGACTTCTTTGCAAAAATTGAAAAACTTATCCCAAAATTCATATGGAAGTGCAAGGGGCCCAGGACAGACAAAGCAATCTTGAAGAAGCAGAGCAAAGTGGGATGACTCACTTTAAATTGTACTAAAAAGCTATAGTAATAAGTCAGTATGGTACTGGCATAAGTTTGGATAAATAAATCTATGAGACACAATAAAATCCCAGGGGGAAAAACTTACATTTACAGTCAGTTTTCCACAAGGGTGCCAACAACACTCCATGGAAAGAATAGTCTTTTCAACAAATGGTGCAGGGAAAGCTGGGTATCTGCAGGCAAAAGAATGAATCTGGAATCTGTACCCCCATATTTTATATAACAAATAAAAATTAATTCAAAATGGATCAGAGACAGAAACGTAAAAACTAAACCTATAAACTTCCTAAAAGAAGACACAGTATAAATCTTTGAGGTCCTAGGATAGGCTTTGGTTTCCTAGATACAATACGAAGAGCACAAGTGATAGAAGAAAAAAGCAGATAAACTGGACTTCATCAAAATTAACACCTTTTTGTTACAGAGGACATCATCAAGAAAGTGAAATGACAGTGGAAGGGGGTATCTCAACTGATAGAGGGCGTGCTTAGCAAGAAAAATAAAATAAATCAATACATCTAATTACCTAACCTGTAAAGAAATTGTTTTAATGTTTAAAAGAACTAAAGTGAAAGCACAATCTGCAGAATAGGAGAAAAATTTTACAAAGCATGTATCTAATAAGAGACTAGTATTCAGGATATATAACAAATGCTTACACCTGAACAATACAAAGAAAATCGACCCAATTTTTAAAATTTCCAAGGATTTAAAAAAATACACAAACGGCCAATACGCATATGA
The DNA here is from genome assembly GCF_036321535.1 of Camelus dromedarius. NCBI lineage: Eukaryota > Metazoa > Chordata > Mammalia > Artiodactyla > Camelidae > Camelus > Camelus dromedarius. The sequence continues at coordinate 69,505,601 of NC_087446.1, forward strand.
AAAGAAGCTCAGCATCAGTAGCCAAATCAAAATGAAAATGAGATCTTATTTTACAACCACCAGGATGGTTATAATCAAAACATGCACAATAACAAGTGTTGTTCAGTAGGCAGAGATACCTCATATGTGGCCAGTGGAAAGGGACAATGGTGCAGCTTCTTTGGAGAAGTCTGGTGTTTCCTCAAAAGGTTAGAGTTATATGGCTCAGCAATTTCACTCCTACATGTAGAGTCATCCCTTAGTATCCTCGAGGGGTTGGTTTCAGGAACCCCCCATCCTGGATTCCATAATCCAAGGATGTTCGAGTCCCTTTACAATCAGCCATCTGGATCCATGAAGTGGAAACTACAGATATGGCGAGCCAACTGTACAGCCAACAGAATGAAAATATATTCTCACAAAAACTTGCACATCAATATTCATGGCAGTATCATTCAGAGTAGCCAAAGATTACAAACAATATCCATCCATCAATGAACGGATAAACAAAATTACCAAGAATAGTCCCACAAACTTTTGGTCATTGAATCTTTGACAAAGGAGGTGAGAACATACAATGGAATAAAGACAGCCTCTTCAGAAAATGGTGTAGGGAAAACTGGACAGCTGCATGTAAATCAATGAAGTTAGACTACTCCCTCACAGCATACACAAAAATAAATTCAAAATGGCTTAAAGACTTAAACATGTAGACTAGACACTATAAACCTCTTAGAAGAAAACATAGGGAAAACATCTGGCATACATCTCAGCAATGTTCTCCTAGAGCAGTCTACTCAAGCAATAGAAATACAAGCAAAAATATACAAGTGGGATGTAATTAAACTTACAAGCTTTTTCACAGCAAAGGAAATAGTAAGCAAAACAAAAAGACAACCTATGGAATGAGAGAAAATATTTGCAATAAATGAGACTGACAAGGGCTTAATTCCCAGAATATATAAACAGCTTTTACACTTCATAAGAAAGAAAAACAAACAACTCAATCCAAAAATGGGCAGAAGACCTAAAGAGACTTTTCTCCAATGAAGACATACAAATGGCCGATAGGCACATGAAAAAATGCTCAATATCATTATCAGAGAAATGCAAATCAAAACTGCAATCAAATATCACATCTCGCCAGTCCGAATAGCCATCATTCAGTAGTTCACAAACAATAAATGCTGGAGAGTCTGTGGAGAATAGGGAACCCTCCTACACTGTGGTGGGAATGCAGTTTGGTGGAGCCATTGTGGAAAACAGTATAGAGGTTCCTCAAAAGACAAAAAATTGACCTCCCATATGACCCAGCAATCCCACTCCTAGGCACATATCCAGAAGGAACCCTAATTCAAAAAGACACCTACACCCCAATGTTCACAGCAGCACTATTTACAATAGCAAGACATGGAAACAACCTAAATGTCCACTGACAGATGACTGGATAAAGAGGTTGTAGAATATATTTACAATAGACTACTATTCACCATAAAAAAATAATAAAATAATGCCATTTTTAGCAACATGAATGGACCTGGAGAATGTCATTCTAAGTGAAGTAACCCAGAAAGAGAGAGAAAAATACCATATGAGATCGCTCAAATGTGGAATCTAAAAAAAAAACAAAAAAAGAAAAAACAACCAAACAAAAAGATAAACTTATCTACAGAACAGAAACTGACACAGAGACATAGAAACCAAACTATGGTTACCAGAGGGGAGAGGGTGTGGGAAGGAATAAATTGGGAGTTCAAGATTTGCAGATAGTATGTATAGAGTAAACAGCAAGTTTATACTGTATAGCACAGGAGAATATATTTAGTATCTTATAGTAACATGTTGAAAAAGAATATGAAAATGGATACAGGTATGTTTCTATATAAATGAAGTTTTGTGCTGTACACAAGAAACTGATGCAACATTATAAACTGACTAGAATTCAATGAAAATATTTTTAAATAGACAAAAACGAAAAAAAGAAAAAAGATATTATCAAATCAAAAGAATAAATTACTGATTGAGGCTACAACATGGATGGACCTTGAAAGTTTATACTAAAATAAGCCACACACAAAAGGGCAAATAGTGCCCTTTTAGGTGAAATGCTCTAAGCGTTTATTGTACTATTCCAGTACATTTTCTGGAGTTTTGAAGTCTATCAAAATCAAAATAAAATGTATTATTCATTAAAAACATAAAATGATTCCTCACAGGGGGCTTTAATTTTTAAATGCAGAAATGCATGTAAAGCTCCTGGAACAACAATTTGCATGTCCACAGAGAGTCACTTTTGTCACTGCCACTCAGAGGGTGGTGCCAGCGCTGATGAGGGCTGCCTCCACTCGCTCCCCTGCAGAGAGGAGTGAGGGCCTGGGCTCTGACAGGAAGGGTGACCATGAACATGGGTTAGACAGAGCCACTCCCGAGACTCTGCGTTACCCAGCTTTCTTAAACAAACTGCTCCATCTAACATAAACATGCTACAGGGATGGATCTTACAACACAGGGAATATAGCCAATGTTTTACAATAACTATAAATGGAACATAAAAATAAAAATTGTGCAACTATTGTACACCTGAAACTTATATCATATTGTAAATCAGCTATACCTTTATAAAAAATTAAAAAATAATTTAAAAATTTTATCACTTTAGTATTCAATTCGGTTTTTAAGTAACTACTAAACAGCTTAGAAAGTATAAAATATTTAAGTGTGATAAGTTTATTTACATATTTATTTACTTTCAGCCTCCTGCTAAAAGAGAAATTAAACAATATTTTTAAACACAGCTTAACAACCATAACAACAAAAAGACAAAAGTGAGAGTGAAGAAAAAAAGGAGATTGAATACTTAAATGAAACCAGGGGAAGGTAAAGTCATAAAAATGAATGCCATGAAGTTAGGGTAAGTGTTAAAGGCCGACTAGAAATTCAGCTGTAAGATTCTTGGCAGCTAAAGCAAAAAGTAAAAGATGATGTGATGGGTGGTTGATCTCAGTGGTAGAGCGTGTGCTTAGCGTGCACGGGGTCCTGGGTTCAAGTGCCAGGGCCTCCACGAACAGATAAATACACCTAATTACCTACCCCCTAAAGAGCCCCAAAGAAAAGAAAAAGAGAAATTTGTTTCCTAAAAAAACCTGATATTAAATTTAGATTAAATACTTGAAAAAAAAAAGTAAAATAGAAAAGATGAGTGACACAAGCGATAATGCCCGTGAGATCAATCTGCAGTGGCTGCTGGCACGTCCCCATGTCCCACGTGGGAAAATCTGAAACATCCTTCTCACCACTCAGAGTCATCCTCAGCCCACACCACCCCTCCCCCTGTTAAATGCAGGAGCACGGGTAGGGCCCGGCCTTTGCTCTCTCTGTGTCATCACAGTGAGACAGGATGGAAGGGGGCAGAGCACAGCCATTCAAGGAAGGCCACAACAATTAACATCAAAATGGTGAAGGATTCAATCCCCAATAGGCCTTGAGGCTCAAGATGAAGAGATATAACTTCTAGCAGAGCTTGAGCTTCATTATACACCCATTGTAATAGTAACATGGTGAATAACATGCCCCAAGGCACCATGGCCATCCCAAGGCTAGCCACAAAAGGTCACAGTGTGGGAAATGGCCAACTCCCTGGGAATCCCAGCCCCTTGCCCTTAGGCTGCTCAGTCTACTTATTAGCATATGAAACAACCAAGCCCAAGAAAACGAGCAACACAGCGCCACCTCGCGGTCACCACTCTCTCTCCCTCTTCCGAGAAGGCCCACACTCTGTCTGTGGAGTGTGTACATACTTTTAATCTGAGCACCCGAACCCCACAACTCGTGGCCTTTCTCTTGCCTTTCAATGTGTCTCTGTGAATAAATCTACCATTACTCAACAGTGGCTTGCTTTGAAACCTATCCTGCATGAAGCCAAGGACCCACGTCTGGTGGGGCACATTCCAGGGGCTCAACCAAAGCCTGGGACACAGCCCTTCTCATGCCCCACATCTGTATTCTTGTATCAACAGGACTGGGATATGAAGGGAGTTCTGAGGCCCCAGCTAAGGGACAGAAGCAGCCCCCAGGGCTCAAAATGGCGGGCAGCCCCTCCCCCAGCAGGGGCCCTGAGGTCGGCCCTGTTCTCTGTGGTTCCCTGTTGTGCTGACCCCCTAGCCAGACAGCGTTCTCCTAGGCCTGTCCCCACAAAACCCTTCTCTCCAAAATAAAAGCACATCATGTCACAGTCCTCTTATTCTACCAGGAAGTTTTCAGCGCACTTTTCCCTTCCCTAGTAAAGAATCTATCTGTCCTCCCTCCCATCCCACCACTTCTTTCTTTGTGAGAACTCGGTAATCCTCACATACCATCCTGAACGCAGCTGCCTTGCTAGCTGGGACCGAGATGCTTCAGTCTCACACAGCCTGCGTCCTTTCACTTTCCCCTTTCTACCTTAAAAAGCCTTTCCTGAGACTCCCACCCCTCTGATTCTGAACTTCACAAAGTGCTGAGGTTGCAGTCACTGTGTGCATACCTCCCAGGTTTTGGCTAGTTTTCCTTCGCAAGATCTTAACTAAGGAGCTGCATCAAGAAGTTTAAAGAGGCTATACTTACATCTGAGCTGTGGAGCCTGCATAAAATTTAAATGGCTTTGAAGAGAGAGTTAACAAGGGACAGAGAGGCCGCAGGTCCTAGTCAACAGTGTCATGAGGCAAAATGTTCTTCAAAGGCTCAGAGTGGCTTCTGAACACGGAGTCGGCAGGGAGGAGATGCCAGGCAGTGAGTGGGGTGAGTGACACTGGGTATGCTTCCCCAGCTGGGGAAGAATTGGATTTTGTTCTAGTTTTCCAAACAATTTCTGACTACCTTTTTCTCTTATTGTCACATACCATTTCCTACAAATTAAGAAAAATCAATGTCAGTCATTTGCACCACTTGGTAGAAGCTACACGATATCATTCACAGGGCTGGGATATAACAGCCACACCAGTCTAGGTTGAAAGACCAGTGGGGGTATTTCCAAAGTAATCACGGGCATGCAACAAACTCCCCAGCTTAATTACCTCATCTCAAATGTGAGGCCAATAAAACTACCAAGGAAAGTGCGTTATGATTATGGCCAAAATCTGTTTACTAGGTAAGTGCCCGTAAGAGCTGCCGCTGAATGGGGAATGAGTATGATCAACGAGGCCAAGTCAACCTGGTCACACGCGTCCTGCCTTCCTGCGTTGGTGCAGGACCGGAGTTTGTTTAGCTGAGATGAACGCCCCCAGAGCAGCCCCGAAGGGAAAGCTCCCAGCTCTGCGTGGCGAGGTGTGTTCCTTTCCTTCTCAGAGCTGATCACACTTTGCAGTCGTCTGTTTTTACATTTATCCCCTTAGTACCTGCCTCCCCTCCGGAGTTTTGCTTAAGCAGCACAGGTCCAGGTTTGTGTTGCTGCCTACTGGATATTCTGGGCTGGGAGACAGGCGACCCCACGTCTGGCTCTGGGGCTGAACGGAGAGGGCAGAAGGCCCAGGGGCCCATGCTGAACCGAGGCCCCAGCACCCAAAATTATGGTCTGACTTTGGGCAAATTACACAGTCTTCTTTACCCTGAGATTCCTCATTTGTCCATGAAAATAACTGCCCATGGCATATAGAGTTTCAAGGATTAAAGGAAATCACCAAATTCACAACCTATTCAGGGGCTACAAGTGCATCCTCAACAGGCACATGCTACCTTTACAGCTGTGACACACGCTAAGCGGGACAGACAGACACAGTGAACACTGCTAAGTGCCTGTTTGTTAAGTGTTTCATGAGTGTTATAATACTGTTTACAACTTACAACAAACCCAGGAAGAAACGAATATTATAATGCACATTTCACAGATTCACCAACAGGTTAAGGGAGGTTACACTCTAGTCCAAGGCCCTTTGGTGAGGAAATGGCGATTTAAAACTGTATCTGAGCCCAGGCCTGGGCTACATCTCTCTCCAATCCACCTGCCCAATACACAAGTTTGCACAGGGCAGCTCTTAAATGCAATGTGTGCCACCGTTTGTCAATGATTGTTAGTTACCATAAACTGCTCTCAGAAACCGCTACAGAAAAGACAGGTGGACCCACATCCCTGCCAACAAAGTAGAGGAATTCTGCCTTGCCTTCTCCTGTAATGTGCAGAAACCCTTCCCTACACCACCAAATTCAAATGTATGCTTCATCCGTGTTTATGTTTGCACACGGAATATTAAAGTAGAAGGTACCTGCAGTAATTCTACCTCGATTCCTTTCCAAGTTTCCAGATTATCCACAATCAGTCTGTGAATGAAAATGCTACAATGTGAATGAAAATACTGCAACCATGTCAGTAAACAAATAATGCTGAAACCAAGTCATCAGCGGCTGCCGCCATCCCCCAGCGAGGACAGGCCTGAAGACCAGCCTCTACAGCCACTCACAACAGTGCCCTCTTAACAGAATGAGAATAAGAAAAGACAGGATACTTGCCCTAGATAGCTAGGTGCTTGTCTAAAGAATGAATCCAGTGAGCCCAAATGATACATAGAAAATCACTAAACTCTTTAACTTGACATACCTGGCTTTCTTTAGATAACAAACAATGTTTTATTGTTCCAACTACCTGGTCTTTGTTGTAAAGTTCCTATATATCCTAGCTCCTCCCCAACCTCTTGGGAGCAGTCCCTCAGAGCGATCTCAGAGGCTGTCATCTCGGCTTGAGTCCTCCCGCCAAATAAAGCATAACTCTAAACTTTCAGGCTACAAATTTCTTTCAGTCGACAAGTCCCAGAATAGACACAACTCATCAATTCTGTAATGGAACACACTGGATCAGGAACCAAAAGCATGTTCTAGTCCAGGAAAACTACGGGACCCTCTTTCTTCCTGTCATTATACAATCCCACCAGAACTCATTAATTTGCTGTCTGCTCATCTGGCAACCAAACTCAGAGAAGAGTCAACTCAGCAGAGTGCCGTGCTGGGGAGAACACCCCGCAGCAGAATGGCAAGCTGCCTGCCCTCCCGCACACTCTGCTGACGCCTAGTGTCCTCAGTGGAGACCAGGCCAACAGAGCTATTCCCAACAGCTGCAAAGTCCCACACGTTAAATAAAAGCGTTTTATTTTATACTATATGTTACGTATATAACCATCTCTGAAGACAGCTTTGCAAGAAGCCCAAAGCTTCAACATTAATCTGCAAAGGCAAATGCTGCCCCCAAGGGAAAACAAGTCTTAAAACGATGCTAAGGCCTCCAAAGTCCTCTCCAGGACCATCAATCAAACTGCCTGCAGGCCTGCAGCTGCAGGCGGCTACATGTCTGTTTTTAAAGCAACCCCTTCCTGCCGTCAGGTGCTACAATGTCCCTGTACGCCCTCCCATCTGAGGGTAAGAGCAGCCAATGCAGAACCTTGCAGGGAAGCACTGACAAGACTGGACAAAGAGGATCAGAGCTAAAATAAGCCTTCTGATGACACGAGCTTGTCACTGTGTCATTTTACAGATGAAGATATATAGAGATAGGTGGGGTGACCTTGCTCAAAGTCACACAGCTAATAAGTGGCAAAGTCTGTAACACAGCTACACCCTCCGGTGTGACGCCCACGCTGGGACGCCCACAGGGTTCTCTCGTGCCTGCCGAACCAGTCCTTTACTGTCACTCATAACCCACCACAGTGTCTGACACTAGCCTGCCTTTTCAGCCTCTTCTCCCTCTAGTTTCTCAGAAACAAGGCTGCTCGGGACACTGTGTGACTTCCATCTCCCCAAACCCTCCGTGCTCAGGGTGGTCTTGCCTGTGCATCCAGCACCCTGCTCAGAGGCTCTTCCTCCCCTGCAGGAGGACGTTTCCACTCTCCGCAGGGACACCCCCTCAGGGAAGCCCTCTTTTCGCCCTCAGCATGGCAGGTGTCCCAGACCACATCCCGAGCTGCACCATTAGGACTGCGGGTGCCCAGGTTTGCTAGTCAGAGCAGCAGCCTCAGAGCCAGGGTTTATGCCCGGGTCACCCTGCAAACCTACTGCCCGCCACACAGCCCCCAGCCAGCAGGTCACCTGGAAGTCGCAGCAAGTGCCCCACCCAAACCCGAAGTCTCTTCATTTGCCAGCACCGCTGGTGACTGGTCTCCAACCTTTGGTCAGTTTTGCACAAAACAGCAGCTTCCACTGTGAAGCAGGGGGTTTTCTCTTCTGCTCCCCATCCTTACTGGAAACGTCAAGGGAAACCGAAAGGCCTTTTCTCAAACCTTTTCTGATGACACCCTCCCACCCACAATATTCACATGCTCAAGAGCTTTGGGTCCACGTGGTTTTGTTTCCCATACGCTAAGTGGCTCAAAACACTGCGGGATTCTTTCTCTTTTGAGAGTATTTGTTTGTACTGAGTTTATCGGCTTTAATCAGTTTTTGTGTCTCCCTTCAGTGTCCCTAGCAGTTGCCAATTCTTACTCCCTTCAGCAGCCTCCCTCCCAACATCTAGTCTAGGAAATCAGCTGTGATGAGGGGCCTGGGGGCAGTCACAGAAGATGCAACTAAGGCACAGAGAGGCGACATAATTTGCCTGAGAAGATCAGCTTCAAGCCCCAACACTGTGTGTCACGTCCCTCTGTTTAACACTTATGCTAAACTAGTTAACTTTTGATAGATTATGGTTGTAAACAGATGAGGTATCAAAATACATACAAGGACACACATCAACTATATGATGTTCATTAACTCCACTATTTTGTTTCTATTTATTTTATTTCTGTTAAAAAAAATTAGGAACCTCTGCAGTCAATATAGCAAAATGTTAATGGGTTTTAAATCCAGAATGTAGAGGCGTAAGTGTATCATTAATCATAATTATTTGTATGCTCACAAAATGATTTGACAGTCTCTCTCCCCTCCCGCTACTCGCTACTGGCTCTCACCTGAGCTCCCAGACCACACATCGAACAGCCTTTCACTTTACACACGGCTGAACTCATCAGTTTTCCCCCAGAGCTCCCTCTGCAGCTTTCCCTCCTCAGAGCACAGCAGGACCATCACTTACCTCATTAATCCACCCAGAAACCTGGGCCTAACTCCATCCTACCTTCACAGACATCATTCATCCTTTCCTTTTTACCATCTAAACATGCCTAAAGTCTGTTCGTTTTTTCCCAGTGACTGTCCTACTGACTGTCCCACCGCTCAGGTGGAAGCCACCAACACTGCACACCTGGACTCATGAGTCTCCCAAGTGGCCCCACAGCCGCTCTCCCATACTAGACACAAAAGGGATATTGTCACTCCCGTGCTTTTATGACTCTTTTCAAACCTACTGTTCTTAGAAGAAACTCCAAGTTTTTCACCTGGTGAAGGTGTTTGCCATGAAACTTTGAGCTCAGGAACGGCAGGACCTCCTTCCTTCTTGGCCCTCCCCTTTCCCCAAGGCCCAGCCCTCTCCCCCTCAGCCCCGCCCTCTGGCACTGAGCTGGCTCAGGAGGACCTGCTGAGCTACACCAGCCTGTATTCTAACCCTGGTCTTGAGTTCTTAGCAAACTGCTTCACTTATCCATACAAATCCAAGGTAGATTAGAAAGATTTTAGATGATGAGCTAGACTATTGATTTGGGTATTTTGCACTAGCAACCTGCAAGTACATGTTCTAATGATTCTGTCTTCTTAAAACCACACCCAGGTTTTAGTAGTATTTGTGGAATGTCTTCGGAGTAAAAGGGACTGTACTTTAACAGACTATATGTTTTATAAAATGAACAACACGGACAAGGTCACAAATGGAATCGCCTCACAAGTGACAGAAGACAGGTGAGAGGCACAAAGCAACAGGTCTTAAAGATGGTAAGAGCAAAGTTGTTTCGCCAACCCCCCAAAAATTCCTGAAAGAACCAAAAACTCTGAATTTTGAAAGTAAAAGGCTATCATATATAGAAATAAAATAAATGATCCTCTTCATCAGTGTTTCAAGATCTGACTCCAGATATTTTAGCAGGCCATACTGAATCCTAGCACAGAAAAATCAGATGGACTTGTGGTGAGTAAGTTCCAGGAAAACGGCAGTAATTCCTCCACTTTTGTAAAGACATACACTCACCTGCCGAAGGTGAATGTAGAACGCATTCTGGAGAAATTTGGAAGCTTCCAGGGTCCGCTTCTGAATGGCAAGTACATGGACAGCTTGGGAGCATGCTTCTAACTCAGTCACCGGCATTCTTACACTGCAGGGGGAAAAGGAGGCCCTCAGTCGAGAGCATAGATATTCCTGTCGTGTCTCCCAGGCCGCGCCTCGGGGACTCAGTGCCCTGCAGCAGCCCGGCCCCAGGCGAGGACACGCAGCGTGGCCCACCCAAGCATGAGGGGAACTGTGCTTGAGAAATCCCATCCCCGATGGGGGCAAGAGGGGCTGGTGGGGTTGAGTGAACCTATAAATGCCCACAGAAATATGCCTGCATTCATTCAAGTGATACAAGCAACAGTAGCAGGCTATTTAACAAAATTTCAATTTTCAGCGGAAATTTTGCCATTCCTTTCCACTTGTCCCCTGCACTCTGAGACAGGCTTAGGCTTTCTCACACCTGAAACTCTGAAGCAATAGTTGTGAAGTAATTTTACTTTGTTGCAAGTGTCCTCGCTCCCCGAGTCACTGTGTCTGTCCTCTCTTAACACAGTCGGATATCTTCCTGGATCTCTACCTGAGTTCCTTTCTCCTCCTCCTCAGATCCTGAGATAAAGGACAAGTGAAGACACATGACCAGAAAAGGCACTGTGGACTTGATTGAAATCCACAGTGGCCCCCTAGCTGAGTGTTGCCCACCCCTTCCCTTCGATACTCAAGTTTCTGCCCAGGGTGACATCCAGCCCAGAGAGGTGGCCCAATTAAAAGCTATGTGGCTTGGGCATGGGGACAGGTGCAGGAGCTGGTTCCGGGGCCAGGCCCCTCCCCACGTCTGCTCCCCTCTCCCCCGAAGCCACGCTGCCAAGCACTCAGGCTCCGTGATCTGATGTCCTTCTCTTCTACTCTACTCCAAACCCTTTTCCTTTTCCTTTTTTCCCTAATTATCCCCAGCTGGAGTGATTTTTCAATCGCAGTATCTAAAAAATTTCCTGCAGCGGAAAATGAGGTCTCCAGATATCAATGCCCATATGCTGGCTCCTAAAGAGAGCTGCTGGCTAGGGGGACCCTCAACAACACTCACGGGGAATCAGACATGTTCCAGGGTCGGCCACCCCCAACAAGAGTTTGCTGTGACCCCTATGCCCGCACAGCATCCCTGCTCACAAAAATATAGTTGGCCCACTTATCGGTTATTAAGAAGCAAAAATACAAAATTGCTCATGTTTCTTACTAAAATTATCTATGAAGCAGAAAAGGGAATTGTAATAGAAAAGAACAATTTTGACCCCATGTTAGGTCTGTTCCTTTGGCTTTAAACCTGTGCCCTGTTTTCTAGGCTCAGACTTGCTATCTCTGCACCATTTGTAAAAGAAAGTTGCCTTTAGACTGAAATATCCAGGACAGCCTCTTCTCCTGGCCGTGATCTTGAAGGATGCTAACTAATCTGCACTTATGTAGAGATGGCAAGTTGCAAAATAGAGAATTACTTTGTTTTATTTTTGGAGGTTTTACAGGGGCAACATGATTTGATCCACATGGACAGCTGCAAGAACAGCGGATTCAAAGGACAAGCAATTCATACAACAAGAAGTTTCCACCAACCAACTGCAGCCCCGCCCCTTTTTAGTATAAAAAGAGACTCAGTTCTGACTTGGGGAAGATGGTTCTCCAGGACATCAGTCTGCCATCTTCTGGGTCTGCCAGCTTTGCAAATAAAGTCACTATTCCTTGCTCCAACACCTCATCTCCCAGTTTATTGGCCTGTCATTTGGTGAACAGAATGAGTTTGGACTCGGTAACAAAATGACTGCATTGGAGGTAGTATGTCTCCACTCTTTCCTCGTTTCCAATATGTAACATGCACATTATTTATGATCTAGTGCAAATAATTCATCAAAGACAACCACAAAAAGAAACTATACTCACCCAGCTATCAACACTGAAGTCAAAACCTGTCAATTTTATATGCTGTTTAAGAACACAACCAAAAAACCTAACATAGGGAGTCGATTCCACGGAAATAAAATTATTTCTACTCCTTCAAAACTTTTTCTTTTCTTTTCTATTTTATTTTGTTTTGCTTATTGAAAAGAAAATAAATTCAAATCATTTTATTTCACGTATTTTTCTTATAGCTTCATACTTTAAATACTACAAAAAGACTTAAATTGCAATAAAAAATTGTTCATATATTAGTATAAAGATATATACACAATCAATGGGGATTAGGAAAGGAATGGACATTTACTAAAAATCCACTGCAATCCAGTCTTTTACAAGCATATCATGGAATATAAGCTCTATTATCCAGGGAGCCTCACCCACATTCTCACTACTGAGTCCCTTAGTAATCAACCACTAAGTCACCAGCATAGAACCATGTGATCAGTATTTTAGTAATAAATGAGGGAATTAGCTCATTCAATTCTAAAACAAAAAACCTAAAATAAATACTGAACTTATTTACAGATATAGAAAATTTGTCCCCAAAAAAGTAAAGTTTCTTCCTCAAGGTCACAAAGCTAATAACTGGTAAAGGTAAGATTTGAACTCATCTGCCTGATTCTAAAAACTAAGGTGGAAATCCCATTCGACTGGGGAGTGTACAGCTGCACAGCCTATCACCTTATCTTTGTTCAGAGCTGGCCTTAGACAGCCTGAGACAGCACCCCATTCCTGTGGAACTCGAGGACAAATGATAACAATAAGGATTTTATATCCAGCAGTTTCTTAGGTCTCATATATATAAAGTGTCTGCAGGTCAGCAGAAAATCTCTGGGAAACATGAGTGGGTCCAGAACTTTTTGCTGATTAGAAACTCAATCTATCAGGATAGAGTGTCCTTCCCATGAGAGGCCACATGTACATAAACTAAAGGCAGCTGAACAATGGAAACTAGCAAGACCCCGGAACTCAAGCAAGGATCCCCGCCATCCCCCACCCAGTTGCCTCTTCATCCGCGTGGACATGAAGACAGAAGACCTGGGTTCTTGTCCAACTTACACTATCATAGATTCTCACCCATAAAAAGGTACGACTCTATGCTGTCGTAAGTCCTTTCCAACTCAAATATGATGACACCAATATCTCAGCAGAATATCTATGTCTCCAATTCCCCTCTTCTAATAGGAGTCTATTTCTGTGGACACAAAGCAGAAATCCAATTTAAAAATCCATGCAAGAAGCCAGGCGAATTTCTGCTTAAGAGACTTTGCTCTCACTCTCAGTGAATGAAAACTCAGAAAAAGTGGTCCTTCTCCCTCAGCAAATGGGAGGTAGCCTGATTGTGTGTGTGTGTGTGTGTGTAAATCAAATATAATCATGTCTGGGACGTGTACAGATTATATTTAATTTCACTGTAATTTCATGGGGATGAGCCAACATTTAAAGTAATTTGAATGTAGTGTTCTGAGACAGACTCAGTCTCTTTTGGTGGAGGAGGTGAAAGGGGAGAGTAAAGGAGGAAAGAGGTAAATGAAGCAAAGAAGTAAGAATACTGCTAGGGAAAGGCAAAACATTAATTTTGTTCCTCATTGCATCACATACAAATTAGGGACTGGCTTTCCCCCGATGTCTTATCGAGCACTGAGTTGCAGAAGAAGAGGCGACAGCCCATTTCTCACTGAGATTGTGACTGTACGTGGCATCTTATAGACACAAATCATTTACCCTGAGCAAACACTCTAGCAGCAGGCTGTAATTCTCCTGTTTTGAGAGACAAGAAAACAGGAGTTCAAAGCGGGTAGATAACTTGACAAAAGTCAGAGGACCAGTAAACAAGAGAGGATGAATTCAAACTCAGATCTGAATGCAGAGTCTCATCTTCCCACTCCCAGGGCTGGAAAATCCTTAACACACAGGCTCCCAAGCTCCCCTGCAGTGTTCCTGGCACCAAGCATTTCCCATGGTAATGGTCTCCAGTTCTCACAGACACAGCGCTCTGTGCAGCCAATGACCTTGATCAGACCTTGATCATCTACCTGCCACGCCCACCAGGCTTCACCATACAGGCAGGAAAGCTGGCTTTCAAGTGCAGACAAAGCCACCCTTGGTCTAACCTGTGCTCTTCTGCAGCTTCTCCAGCCTAAAGGCAGCCATGAAAGTGCTCACAGTTTGTACGTGAGCCACACTACCTCTCTCCATCTGTGTCCCCACCTATAATATTTAGCTATGAACATTTTGAGAATCTTGGAAAAAAATTTTTAAAAACAGAAAAGAAAGGATTCTGGAACAAGTACTTAATACTTACAATTTTAAATGACAAGTTACAAAGTAAGTATTGACAAACCGAATCTTCCTTTCTAAATGTCAGTTTTAAGCATTTAAAAATATAATAGCAAAAAATTCTCACTTACAAAATTAACAAAAACATAAACAATAATCTGGAATAAATTCAAAAATTATGCCCATATTCTAAATGGAGAACTTCAGGACTGTACTGAGGGTTAAAGTAAGAGGTATGAATGTAGAGACATAAAAATATTGCATGGAGAAAAGCAGTTTTGTAAAGATGTAAGTTCTCCTAAGAATAATTCAAAACTTACTAAAAAATCCCATGAAAATTCCAATCTGATTTTTTTTAACTTGAACAAAATATTTTGGAATTCTTCAGGAATAATAAAGTCATAATACTTGACAAGAAAATTTGGGATGGAAGAAAAGAATCAAAAAAAATCAGACTGCCAGTTATTAAATAAATTTTACAATATGTAAGATATGGTGCTGGAGTAAGGAAAGGAGATTGACAGAAGGGAACCATGAGCTCAAAAAGAGACTCTAGTGTATGTAAGTATTTTGTACAGGTGGGATTTCAAATCAAAGGAAAAATTATGAATTCGATAATTGTCCTGGGACAGAGAATCACCTGGAAAGAATAAATTCCATTCCTGTCATAATGACCACAAGATAAATTGCAGATAGCGATGTAAATATTAAAAAGTACTAGTAACAGCAAATACAACTCTTTGCTCTTATTAACTCAACTTCTCCTCATTATAACATGTACTATTATAATCTCCATCTTTGAGATTAAAAAAACCTACAGAAGAGATTTATTCCATTATAAGAGAGTATTTCTAAGAATAATGTCAAAGATAAAACCCATAAGGAAGACATTTACTATCCTAAGAATAGTTTGAGCCACAACAAAAATCAAAAAACTTCCTGAACAAAATGAAAGGAAAGAAATGACAAGAAAAAGCTCTGTGATACATGTTGATGAATTCACGAAGTTAATTTTCATAACATACAAAAAGCTGTCACAAAGCAACAAGAAGCTCCCTCACTTAAATGTTTGCAAAGGACAAAAGGAATCATTCATTTTAAAAAAGTAAAATGGCTAATGAGTGAAAAATGCTCAAAACTTCACTGGTCATCAAATGCAAACAAAAACAATGAAAAAGCACTTTTGCTTATCATATTGGCAAATATTTTTAAGATATTCTAGCTAGTGTCCATCTGTGGGAGAACAAATCATGAGCGACTATTTCAGGGGATGACATATCAATGGATTTGTAAGCTCTGAAAAACGTACATACACACTGACTCAACTCCACTTCCAGGAATCGTTTCCTTTAGGAAAAAAAAATCAGTCCAAAAAGATGTACCCATCAGGGCATTTACACAGCACTGTATACAAAGGTGGGAAGAAAAACTGAAGTGAAAACATATCCAGCGATAGAGAATTGGTTACATAATTAATTGTGCATTTTTTCATTCCCCAATGGAGAAGGAATTTCTAGTCACTTGAAAGGAGTCTGTGATTAATGTAAATGTCACATCCAGGGACTAAATTTCCAGAAGCCTTAACTAAAGGAATACACATACAAGATCACAGGAATGTCTGTAAAAGAAGGATACAACTCAAACATTCTTTCTGACAGTGGAAAATGGAGAAAACTTAACTGTCCACCATCAAGACAATGATGCGGTAAATCAAGGCGAGCTGCGGGCGCTGAGGGAGCCGGCGTTTCGCCGTGGTCCAGGGCCTTGTCCACAGCACTCTCCCACCAAATGTGTCCGTGGACAAGAGACGACACCCGCACATCAGGAGACCCCTCCAATCTATCTGAAAATGCCGGGTGAGTCTGGAGTGGGAGGACGTCCATGATATACCCCTGAGTGAATAAAGCGAGCTGCAGAAAAACATATAGTATGGTCTCATTTTTAAATAAAGCATATATACACACACCTATATATTGATTTCTCATATGTGTATATATATGTATCTCATAGGCCTAAAGGTCATGAAATATATATACCAAAATTTCAACAGCTTTTACTCTCAGGAAATAATGGGAAGGGAGTTAGGGGCCTTCCTGTACCACCACAGTTCTCTTTTCAGTATTTCAGTTAAGTATACTTGGAATTTAAAAGTTTATTTAAGTCCGAAGTAAAATGGATCATGCCTCCATAAGACAGAATTCTACACTGGTCTTTAAAAATCATGCCAGGGGAGATAGAATATTGTAGAAAAACATGTAATAAGCCGAATGGAAAATGGAGGTCACCGAACAGTAAACAGGGACGGAGTGCTCACTGGTTTTTATGACAGAGATGATACACACTGACGAAAAGAACAGAAAATAAATGTTAAATTGTTAATTATTATCTCTGAGTAGAGGGACCAGGATAGAATCTTTTGCCCCTTTTTTCAGACATATTATATTAAATGCACATTATTTTTCATCTGAAAAAAAGCATTTTTAGACTTGTAGTACCACGCAGTGGGGAATAATACATGAATACTTACAGAAACAAGTAACTAGGAGACACCGCAGCAGTGCCACACAATGTAAAACGGGCAATCCTGATTGACACCTCTCAGTTACATAAGGATCCACAAAGTGAGACACCTGCTGTAAAAGGGCGTGGCCCCCTTCTATTTGGCAGTTGTGTCTTCAGGGCTGAGGCAGTTCTGAGCACGGCCAGTGTCAGTTCCGGTGTCTGGATGGATGCTACTGGAGGTGAGGGCACCTGCAAGCAGAAAGGAAGAACAGAAACCATCCTCTGCCTTTTCTGTCTTCTTTCTTTGTTACTTTAAAATCAGGCATAAATAAGATAAACAGTGTATCTCTCCCACTGAAATTTCAGTAATGAAACCGTTTTTAAAGGCTTCAGAGCTTATATTCTGTCTATAACTGTCTTTTCAACAAAGCATCATATTTATTAAATGTTAATTGACTTAGTTAATTAACTCCCTGTTGAAACATTCAAGTAAAGAACATGAAAGGCCTTACGTAAAAGAACCACACCTGCAGTGACTAGCTCAGCTCTCTTGACGGCAATGCAGTCAGCCCCCACCATCCCGTGGCCCTGAGCTCCTGATGCTGGTAAGAGAGCACGCTGCCGCCTCAGATGGAGAAATACTGTGAAAGCATTTTTTGAACTCTACAGTACTGACAAAACATAACTGACAAATCCCAGGCTCCTTTGAAGCTGTCATTTTCGGTTTCTGGCCAACCCCAGTCAATGAGCAGAACCACCCCATTCCCGAGTAATAGGACTCACGTGGGAAGAAATTTTGTAGAAATTTCCAGGTACAGAATGTAACCAACTATATGTAGAACTCTGACAAAAAAAAGATGAAATACTCTGATGTTGCAGACACTCAAAATATTCTCCTAAGCCTTAGTAGCTGGAAAGGCTGGGTTTCTCCTCAGCCACTTATTTATTTCACAGCCAGTGAGAATCTCCCACAAACCCTGCTTCCCTGTGTCTGCTGGGAGCTTCAGGCACACTCTTGCTGTCGATCTTATAAGTCACAGGGCAGACGCGTGTCTCTCATGCCTGCAACCCTCACACAGGCTCGCCTCCTAGCCTCACTGTCTGAACTTGGCCCCAATTTCTCACCTGTTTATTTGGTATCTGTTCTTCTGTAAGCTGCCTGAAATGCTTTTTGGAACAAGTCAGAAGAATGAGTGGGTAGAGAAATGGACAGTTGGACAGGTGAGAGGTGGGCAGACAGAGAGACTCCAAGAAAAGGGGAACAAAGAAAATTCCCTATGCAGAACCCTCTTCTAGTCAGGGAAGAAAACCGCCACGGAGACGTGTGAAGAGGCAGGTGGCTTCGGGCTGTTTCCTGGATTCCATGAAAAGTCCCACCAAGAGAGAGGGTAGAACTATAAATAATAAAAGAAAAAAGCATGCATGCTTGAAAAATATATCTACAATATGTACTTTCTAAAGAATAGATTCAAATCAGCAGGGCCCAATTACACAATCCTTGGGTATTTACAGAAATGAGAATCCCATCTCCAAACCACAAGGCATCCCTTTGGAGCACTGAGAGTCTACACGGGGCTGTTATAAAGCCTTCATCACAAAAGCTATGCTCCCCTGCACTTACGAGGAACAAGCAGCTGTGCTCGGGCTGCCCACGCGCATCATTTGCACCCTACAGCACCTCTACGGGGGAGGGACGCCTAGCAAGCCCCGTCACTGCAGGGCAGAAAACAAGCCCGGGAGAGGCTAAGCCGACCTACCAGTTCTCCATCTCACAGGACTGGTCACTCCAGAGCAGGACACGAACTCGGACCCACGTTTGTAATCACGGTACTACCGTGCTTTGTGTGCTTTTTGTGTGAATAATACATTTGTTTCTGGCATGAAAGTATATTTAATAAATGATCGGTTGTCCTGTCTATCTCATTTGCTCACAATCAATCTTTATAGTGTTGAATTGTACTCTTTTTCCGTGGAGAAAGGAACGGAACGAGCGGGTGTTAGAATGAGGTGGGGCTCCATTCTTTATCTGTTACCTCATCTCATCCAAGTCCCCAACCAGGGAGAAGGAGCAAATGGTTTCTTCATCTTTTAAAGAGAGGGCTCCACTGATGGTGACTTAACTCCAAAACCAAGTCTGGGGAAAGGGCACATTCAGCAGCCAGAGCATTATCACCTGTAGGAAGGCAAAAACAGCTCACGGGAGGGCTCAGGGGGTCACCCTGATTTAATTTCAATCGATGAAACAATAATGCACTCTAAAAATACTAGCATGCAATGGATTGGCTCTTTCTGGACATCTAGCAAGTTTCCACAGCCCACATGTAAAATTATCGTGAACCAGTGAAAGGAAGTGTCTACAGACAAGAAAAATCAATGCCACAGGTAAACTGAAACCCAGGCTGGAGGAAAGGAAGAGAAAGGGCATAGTAAAGAAGTGGGGAAAGGCTGGGGGAAAAAAATCATCACACGGACTCTCAAGCATCATCCAACAAGCATATAATCATTCGAGAGAGTTACTGAGGTCTTATTCTGTGCAAGATTGTAGAGCGGGTGAAGCAAGAGCGCAGCGACCATGGTGGCAGCAAGTGGCGGGGCTCAAGTACACTTCTGATCAAGGTACCTGGCACACTTGTCCTCAGTAAAAAGGCAAAAAAAAAAAAAAAAGTAAAATAACTCTGTAAACTCAAAGCATTGTTAAAAAAAATTAAACAATACCTAAATACCTGGACAAACCACGCACATTGCTGGATCAGAAGACAGCGCTCTTGGAATGGCAGTGCTCCCCAGAACGATCCGTATATTCAATGTGGTCTCGATCACAATCCCTGCGGTCTCCTCTGCAGAAACTGACTAGCTGCTGCTACAATTCATATGGGAATTCGAGGGTCTCAGTAACCAGAACGTACTTGAAAAAGAAGAACAATGTGAGAGGACTTGTAATTCTCAATTTCAAACCTTACAACTGTATGTCTAGGTGAGATTAGAGGCCGTTTTAAGTTATTAATGTGTTTATCCGTATTTTCTAAATTCTCTACAATGAATATAACTGTTACAATAAGAAAAATAAAAAGTAAGGTATCTTTTAAAACATGCACAACGATTCATTCATTGGGAAAAAAATATTTTAACTATAAAGAGGTAACCAAATATCTAGTGAAAAAGGACTACTTAAAAACAAGTGTGTATTTACATTTTTCATAAATTGAAAACTGAAAAGCGCAAACACATCAAGTTTCTAGGGAGATCGATGCAACATATTAATAGTTATTTTCAAAAATTCTAATTGAACAATGAAAAAACAAGAAAGGGAAAATCGCGATTGACAGCCAACTGCAAACACATGGAGAGCAAAGGCCTAGAAATCACAGTTCCTTTAACTCTGATACTAACTCAATAGAAGAGGAAATTCCTCCCTGTGGGGACAGTGGAATCCCATGCATAAGACAGGATACACATTACAAACTGCACTAGAATCTGGGGTGATTTTCTTAGAAGAATTCTAAAGTTACAACATTGCTGATAAACTATAAAAACACTGACAGACAGATTAAAACACACAGTCATATATATTATATAGAAACATATGAAGTCTGCTCCCATGTTGCATAGAAATACAAACATATTTGTTCATTTATGGGCACTGAATATTTTATCCCAGGTAGAATATTTCAACTAAAACAAATAATCAATAATACACAACTCTTGTCAAATCTACTTGATAAGGTACTCTGCTATGTAACCATAATGTGTCTAAGATAGATCTAAAATTAGTGAAAAAGATCTTTGTATGGTTTCTTGAACTCTTCTCAAAATTCCAAGCTTAATTTTAAAATAGATCTGAGCAGTATTTCTA
Source organism: Camelus dromedarius (assembly GCF_036321535.1). Classification (NCBI taxonomy): domain Eukaryota; kingdom Metazoa; phylum Chordata; class Mammalia; order Artiodactyla; family Camelidae; genus Camelus; species Camelus dromedarius. The sequence goes on from NC_087446.1 coordinate 69,526,246, forward strand.
TATTAACTTTTCCCTCGTGAAATGAACAGCACAGTCTGTTGTCAAAATTCTGTCCTTACAATGATTCACGAGCACTGTATCCTAACAAAACTGCTGGACAGCAAGGCACTATCCAGACACTGTGACCAAACAAACGAAACACAAGGAAGACAGTGACCCTATTCTGGAGGGCTTACTGTCTGTGTCAACTCTGGGGTTTTTATTTGATTGGTTTGATTGGGTAGCAAAATAAAATCAATCAAGTACTTTCTTCTTTAAGCATTCTGTAAGTCATGACTCTGTTGTTAGTGTCATGAGAAGGAAAGACTAAAGCAAGACTTCATTAGGTCAATTAGCAACAGCCATCACTGGGGAGTGAGTAATAAAGAAGTTAACTGATAGCAATGCTTCTGCCTACATGAGACCTAAAATAAACCTACACTGATCTCTTTAAGGAAAATGAGGAGATGAGGCCCCAATAAGAATAACAAAAACTAACAAGAAATCAAAAAAGTAAAGACTTTTTCATTAACGATTCCAGGAAGGAGTGGAGCATGGTGGTGAAGAGCACAGATGCTGGGGACAAACATGAGGGTCTGAACTCCCACAGCACTGGGTAGCTTTGACACTGATAAGTCAGTGAAATTTTCTGCATCCCAGACTCCTATCCATAGACTGGGGACAACAACAGCACCCATCTCCTAGAACGGTCCTAATAATTAAGTTATTTTATATTTAAAAGTTTAAATAAAATACCTCAGATATTAAATATTACCCCAAAAGCACAAGGAAAAAGAAAACAGAGATAAATTGGAGTTCATCAAATTTTAAAACTTTGCTTCAAAGGACACCATCCAGAAAGTGAAAAAACAACACACAGCAGAAAATTTTTTAAAATCATTTATCTGATAAGGAACTTGTATCTACCAAAAAAAAAAAAACAAAAACAAAAACAAAAAGAACCTCCTATAACTCAACAATAAAAAGGCAACTCAATTAAAAAATGATTAGAGAATCTGAAAAACATTTATCAAGGAAAATATACAAATGACCAATAAGCACAATGAAACGATGTTCAATATCATTAGCTCTAAGGGAAATCAAGTCAAAACCACTAGGAGAAACCGCTTCACACTCACTACAATAGGTTATAATCAAAAAAAGAGTAACAAGCACTAATGAGGACACAGAAGATGCAGAGGTCGCAGCCGTTGCTGGTGAGGATGTAACACAGCCTGGCCACTTTGGAAAAACGCCTGGCAGGTCCTTAGAGAGTTGAACATTTGGTTTCTGAATAACCAGGCAATTTTGCTTCCTGAGCACACACGTAAGAGAACTGAAAACAAATGTTCACATAAAAACTCCTACAGGAATATTCACTGTGCCATTACTCATCACAGCCAAAAAGCAGAAACAACACAAATGCCTATCACGTGATGAATGGGTAAACAGAGGGGCCCAGCCATACAGAGGAATATTATTCAGCAATAGCAAAGCATAGAGTACTGACCCAGGCCACAACGTGGACAAATATTGAAAACGTTACTCAGTGTGAAAGAAGTCAGTCACAATAAATGCTTCCACTTACATGAAGTAACTCGATTTACATGAAATTTCCAGCAGAGGCAAACCCACAGAGAGAGAAAAGTGGCTCCCTGGGGCTGTGGGAGGATGGGGAAGATGGGGATGTCTGCTTATGCGTAAGGAGCTTCCTGTTGGGGGGATGAAAATGTTCTAAGATTGAATGGGATGCACAATTCTGGGCATAGAGTAAAAACCCCTGTACATTTTAATGGGTGAATTGTTATTAAAACTGTTAAGAACGAGAGCACCTCGGGCCAGTACCTTCCCATAGTAAATGCAAATTGCTAAATTTTATTACAGGAAGAAGAAACTGTCCTCAGCATGAAAGCAGGAGTTCAGCAAATGTGAGTTAACCGAAATTGGACAAGAGCATTTCACTTGAAACAGTTGCTGAGTGTACACAAAATATTAAGACATGACAAGGAAAATCAGATTCACATCACGAAGGAGCATCCTGCTTCAAATGCAGATCAAGGATTCGGCAAGCCCAGCTGCTAGAAATGACCAGAGAAGAAACCTGGCTCTTTAAACAAGCACCAGAGCCAACAAGGAAATAGTGGTGAGGAAAGCAGGCGGCCGAAAATCTGGAACAGTTTGTTAGAAATAATTTCTCCACTGAAAATACAAAAATAAAATGAATGTGATGTAATACTGTGTTGACCTCACGTGAATGGGCTTCCTCCGGTTCTCGACAGTTTTGTAACCCCGAATGAGAGACTCAGGAGAATCAGAATGGCTCCTGGGAGTCCCCAAATGACTGCCCACCAGCACGCTGACCACCATCACATCTGCCAGGGTGGAATTGCAGAGAAGAGACCAACTCCTGAAAGGCACAGGAAATATTGACAAGGGAAAAAAAGGCTGATGTCAGTCTTGGGACAGAGGCCCTGAGAGCAGAGGCCAGAAAGCTGCAGGTGAACTGGAGTGGCCCTGGGGCAGGAAGTGACCACGGGGGAGCAGATCTCAATTCTCTTCTCTCTCTCCCTCGGGTAGGAGAGATAAAGTCTGCATCCTTCTCACCTGGAACTGTGGGTTCTGGCTGGCAGAAGTCTTACCGACATGGAATGAATGACTCAAGACTGTGGAAAAAGGAAAGAAAGCGAGAGGGAGTAGGGAGCCAACTCCAAGAGCCTCTCAAATGCTCCCATATTTATTGTGTATAATCAAAGAAATAGTCTTTAACAGTTGTGTGATAGTAAACAGGAACTTGGGGAAAGACAGGATGAGACAGAGATTGTAGAATCCACAATGAGTAAAAAGGCTTAGTTTACCTTTAGGGGAGTCATGGGGAGAGGGGAACAAGATAAATTCTTTATATATTCATTACAAAGCAGACCACCAGTCCAGCCAGGTCCGTGTTTTGGGGATAATAGACTATCTAACAGCACGCACGCCCAGCATTTATAGCTGAGGGCCTGGGTCATTGCTGTGCAATGAACAGAGTGATATCTAAAACCTCAAATATGCAAGCAAGGCATTGTCTCTGCTTTTTATGGCAAGGAGACAGGAGTGAGGATGTACAGGTGCTTGCTTGAAAGCAGTTACTAAGCACACTTTTTCTTCTTAAGGTTGACATGCGTCTGGTGTCGGTTAAATTTGCTAACCCAATCATGGGCTATCACATGGAACCATTATGGAGGACACCCTAGGATGACAAATCCTGGCTCTGGGTCTTTTCCTGCCAGCTTCGGCCATTCCAGCAGGGTCTAGACACATCCCTGAATAACGATCCCACAGAACCACCCAGACTCTTAACTCCTGGTGCTTGGAACTTAATTTTAGCTCTACACAACTTAACATAGAAAAGTTTCAGAAATAATAGATATTATATTCTTTTTATATCTCATCATAGAACTGATTTTTCTGATTGCTCTAAGCTGCTTCTACTTGGTAAATCACCTATTTCTGCAGGTGAATTCAGTACTTTCCATTGCGCATAACTAGACAGTCGGGGCCCTCTGACTTCTATTGGTCAAATAAATACCGATACACCTAATTGATTTCATTGTTCATCAATTTCAGCCTGGAGGTGAGGGAATGTCACTCTGTTCCTCAGCCCACCCTCTACTCTATTCTCTTCAGCAACTCAGGCCTCCTGAATACAAAACGTAGCATCTGTTTCCCTTCACCTACACTTTCCACAAACGCAACAGGAAACATCAGCCTAGAGAATGAATTCAACACAAATGTTAAAACAAAAATCTACAAACCTGAAGCAACTCCATCTCCGAATCATGATACACAATGACATGAAAGTACGGGTGTCAGGTACAAAGCACGCGTGAGCCTGACCACCTCATTTCTATTCTTCAAAGGAAGGAAGGTTTTCATGTTTTTTATTATCATTCTTTGTCATTGTTTCTGATTAAGCCAAAAAATAGTTTATGAAATAATTAAGCACTGCAATAACAGATTTTCGCTGTATCAATTACAGAAGGCATTCAGAGGGGATAGGAAAACCCACCTATGTAAAAAATGCAAAATTTCTTCCCCTGTTAAGAACACGTATACAAAATGCAACAGAGAATTCAAATTCATGTGGAGAGGAGCAAAAGCCACAGAATCAAACAAAGTCATTACTATGAGTCAATTCAAAATTCACTGGACAAACATGCTCAATGCATTCAAAGAATTTTAAAGGCACACTGCAAACCATTCACTTAATGATCTACAGGCTAGAGGAAGAATTTCCCTCTTTAACAGACAACAGAAATCAATAGGTTGCCCCACCAAACGAGGACCAAACAACAATCAGGTTTTTAACAGTTCTGATAAATCAGCATGTTCTAAACATCAAAATCCAGAAATTTTAAACATTCATTCACACCACAATGAAACAAGCACTTAAAAAAAAAAAAAAAACAATAACCCGAAGAAACTAAGCACAATTATCATGTACCTGGATCAATGGGAACTTCTTGTAACGCTGGAAGAAAGAACAGGCTATAGCCTTTTACTTAAAAAATAAAACTACATTTAAAGATAACTGCTAAAACACATTTCATCATTCATGTTGCCTTGAAAAATCTGAGGCACTCATATCTGATCAGAAAAGCAATTCTGAGTAATAGTATGTTACAATTCAGTGCCAGTTTGCTTTAGTAGAAAAAAGAAAAGCTACTGTTTCTCATCCTGCACAAAGTGTAAAGAACCTTCCTGCCTCTATCTCCTCCTATTTTCTAAGCTCATTCTCCCCAACCCTTCTGAAACAAGTATGAGAACCTTTTATACCCACCAATATGCCAAATGACAAAAGAGTATCAATTTATTTGTACAAATATATGCCTACACCTTGAACTGGAAGAGAAAGGTATCAGAAGGCTATATGGAAATTATTTCTACCTTCCTGAAATCACACACACACACACACACACACTTTCACAGAGACACAGACATGTACACACTGAATTACTGGGCAATTCACAAGCTGAGGACTTCCAATTTATAGAAGATAACTTTGTAGTTAGTTTAAAATACAAAACTGTCAGTTTTTGAAAGCCTTCATCATCTGCTAAATCATCCAAATATCAACGAGACCCAATTAGCCTTCTCTGTAGAATATAATTTCCCATGATGGCAAAACAGACCCTAAGTAGTGGATCCAAGACTCGTGTTTATCACTACGTATGATCGTTTTTAAACACATAAACAGATTCAGAAAGTATGTCCCAACAACATTTATTCTTATTGAAATAGCATATGTATTCAATTGTCTATACAGAAAATAGGTCCCATGATGGTGTTTAAGAGCTATTTTGTGTATTGAAATATTTATTTTTAAGTTCAGACAAGGAGGGTCTGCATTACTCAGTTGTAGAACACCTGCTTAGCATGCACAGTGTGCTGGCTTCAGTCCCCAGTACCTTCATAAAAATAAATAAAAATAAGTACATATTTAAAAATAAGAATAAATTTATAAAAAGAGTAAATGCAGACTAAAAACCACTGCAATCTAGGAGCCATAATTTTAATAAAACACAAGAGTTTCTATCAAATATTCACTATATGACAATCACAGAGACAACCACAAATCGCCCCTGACAACGATCACGTGTGATTCTCAGCAAATCTACTAAGTAGACACCGAAGAGAAACCCAGCATTGCGGATGAAGAAACGGAGCTCGGAGGAGCGGGGGACGCTGACCGTCCTGCTCCCCGTGACACCACGTCAGCCCAGGATGAGCACTGACAGAGCTGCACTGAGGGGACACCCAGCTGCACGGAACCTTGGTGCACTGGGGAGTCCCAGAAAACACTCAAAACTGTTCAGTGAAGAACCAGCTCAAATATATTACATTGTGCCACATCCTTTAAACAGGGAACATGACTGAGACCTTTTTGATGCCTCCGTGTCCTTTCTGCCATTATCAATTAGTTGCCCTCTCAGCATGCCCAGTCATGAATTGGACCCCATATGAAGTGCACTCAGATGGCAGAGCTTTTAAAGCTGTTTTATGAAGTTTGTAAGACTCTGTCTATGCCTCACACAGGCGGTCATCCATCACTTCTCACCGGTGTGGATGTACCACATGAAATCACACCTTTCTGCTTTTTAAAATCCCTCCATGTAATCCAGACTTTTCAACAGCAAAGAAGCAGCTCAACCAGAAACAGTGGATAGCTTTTCACCAAATGGACTCGAACAGCCCATCGGACTACCTGGAAGCTCTTTTTTTCTATTAAACCCAATTCCAAGGACTTCATCATTTTCTGATTGGTGGACTTGGCCTCTGACTGGCCTACTCTGAGAGCTCCCAGCCTCACATCCGGGGGTGGGAGAGGACCCTACTGTTCGGGGAAATCAGTGCGGAAGGCGGAAATCTTCCACCCAGGTCCGCACGGGTAGAAGTGCCACAACGTGCTCAGAAAATATACCGTCAGCAACCCTGGGCTCCCATGGACTGATGTCACATTAACCAAACTCATGAGAGACTGATGCAAAGAAACCAGAAATTGAATTTATTAATGTAACAGGAGATGTGAAACTACGAACCAGACTGAAATATCAGAGTTCAACTATGAGTACAGATTCTCCTCAACGGCCCAATAACGGGCAGGCAGTCACATGGCAACCATGGACAGAAGCAGAGCAGGAAGGGTTTCTAGATTAACTCAATGGACTAAATTTCTGTTATATGAACAGATCTGCTGCCCAGAAGACATTTAACGCCAATCACGGTGCACTATCCGTGGACAGTGGCTGAGACACGACTGTGAGCACCTGTGTAACTCTCCTTTCCCTGTCCTTTCTGGGCTAAGTGATGCACAGAGGTACAGAGATCCAGGGATGCAGATACCTCTAAACACCCAAAGCCCATCCCTGGGAGCCTGGAAACCAGACAGCCAGGGTTTAAATACCAGCTCTGCCACTTACTAGCTCTGTGACCTTGGCCAAATTACTTACTCTCTCCGTGCCTCAATTTCCACATTGTAAACCTGGGATAACAATCAAATTTCCCTTACTCACTTGTTGTGAAGATTGAAGGATTCATTTCTGTAAAACGCTCAGAAAAGAATGTAGCACATTTTTGGTGCTCAACAAATGTGAATTTAATAAGAAAGTGATTTACAAGCCTCCCTACTAATCATCTTCTGTGTTTCATGGCTAGTCTGAGTCCCAAAGGAAATCCTTATTTCCCCTCTTATAAACTCTTGGAGAGCACCCTTCTCTTGCATCTCACCACCTGTTTAAACTGAGAGAAGGGATGCCTCCTCCACACTCCTCTGGTCCATGGAGAGTGCTTCCCCCTTCACACCCCTGACCCCTGGCCAACGGCTAGCACTGTTCACAATAACAGATTGAGGTGTGAGTCCGGAGAGACAAGCAGGGCATATGAAACCTTTCCTTTCCCTCCAGTGTTGGCCACCCTTGGGAAGCACCCTGGATGCTCAGCTCCATGGCAGGGCAGCCCTGTACAGGATGGGGCAGATCCTCTTAAGGGAAGGCTCGCTGTGGCCCAGAGTTACCTGGGACTGCGTGAGTCTCTAATTCTGGGACACAGTATCATGACACGCATTTTCCCACAGCCCTGAATTTCATGGAGAACGTGGCTTCATCAGTAATAAAGGAGACATTTATCGCCTGTCTGTTCTTCTGTGTCATCTCTCAGTTGGCTGCTGGAGAAAACATGTGTATAAGTATTGGGTCCACTTAAGCCCCAATATATATGAAGTACCAAAAAATTCTGTGGCTTAACATTGGTTCAGGGCGACTGTGTAACGGTCCTGACTTTGCTGATGCTAAATTATGGGTATAGGAACTATGGAACCTCCTCAAATATCTTTCAGCATAAAACCAGCTTTTCTTATTTTCCTGTTTCTTAGTAATTGCCAAAGACTCTAAAATGATGGCTTCATACAAAACAGGAGCTAAATTTTATGAGCCCTTTGACATTCCCACTGTGCTAAACAATTTACATAATTTCTAATTCTCACAATTCTGCAAAGCATATACGAGCATCCCCATCTCACAGACGAGGGAGAAACTCAGAACAAACTGACTCAGGCTCACGTGGCTCAGTGGCAGCACGTGCACGCAAACCCAAGTCAAATCACTACACCCCTTCTTCTATGTACAAAATCACCTCCCACCAAATGACACACAGCGGCTGGGTCAATACTCAGGGAACTCAGTACACTTTTCAGCTTTAAGGTGCTCAAGAGGCCGCTTCTAGCTGCTTTATAAAATCCCGGCTCACTGGTTGCTAACACTGGAATAAAAGACCGATTTTGCCATTGTTTGCACAGTATGTCTGAAATGTTCACAGCGAGATGACAGAATAAAACAAAGATATAAGCAGAATAATTTTTCCAGGTAGACAGACATAATGGACATTGTGCTATTCTGAAGCACTTAGCAAAGGAATCAAAGCAAAAAAAATATTTGTTAAGCCTTCTTTTACAAACAGGAAAATTAAGACTGTATGAAGGTGCAACAGCGCCTCCTATGGCTAAAAAGACCTTCCAGGTTGCCGGGAAAGATGCAACACAAAAATTGCCTGTTGAATCAGAAACAAGAATCAGATAACTAAAAGCTTATGTAGCACATACTGCAGTTTGCTTCGGGGAAGGGAGGGGTATTCAGTATTTAATCTGACATTGCTAATACTCTTGAATATAAACAAAAGACACAGGCTCATGGAAACTCATCTTAGAAGAGGAAAGAATCCAGTCCAGCCATTTCATTTTACAGGAGGGGAGACTGAGATCTGGGATCTTTCCTTACGGCAATCAGCAGCAAAGCTCTCTCTCCTAGGCCTCATGTCATGCACTGTAGCAAAAACCAACAGATCTGTACTAGACCTCTATTCATAAAAGTCACGTCTGTATTTTTCCAACAGTAGGTAATCTAAGTATCTTGCAAAATACTTCTCAAAGAGCCAGGAAATCATACAAGTGTATTGAAATACAAAAACATTTATTTACACATTAAAACAGCATGAGTTTATTCTATAAAAAAAGTGACATGTCAAATCAATGTTTTGATATTTTAAAACCTATTAAGCATGCAGAAAAATAAATCAAAATTTCTTTAATCACAAAAGAAAGAAGCTTATTCCCTTAAAATGATCAATGTGGATTTTTCTAAACTTAATAGTTCTGGTCAGATTTCTACGAATTTAAATGTCTGAGTGGATGGTTACACGGCAACATGAATTCTGAGTTGTAACAACACACATTCTGTGTAAATAATCTTCAAGGCCGTCTGCTTAAGGTGATTTAACTAGTCCCTGTCTCACTAGAATGATACAGATTTCATTAAACCTTCATACTGCACACACACACAAAACCCTGAATCCTTGTTACTTTAAGCCATATTCATATATTCATATATATGCATATTGAATATGCATCAGAAACAAGCCACCCTCTTTAGTATTCAGAGTTGATCCTTCTAAACTATCTGTCCTTGTGACAGCATATTTTTACTAAGCAGCTCTTGGGTGCTTCGTATACAAGGCGTCTACATCTCACAGTCAAACAAGGTAAACGGCATCACTCAAATTTCACAAATGAGGAAATGTACTTAAGCCATGAAAACAACTTACATATTCATCATCAGGAAAGAAAAGAGTAAAGATTTTACTTACAATATTCACTGACAAAACTTTCCTCCATACTAAGACTACATAGAACCAATTCAGTCTTTGTAAATTTTTCTGTCAATAAGCACCACTAGAGAAAAACAAGCAACATCATTAGCAATGGTTGTACTTTCAAAGCCCACTCCTATTTTGCACTATAATCATTTTTAATGTTTTGTTTTTAGTGTTTACAAAGCACTAAAATAAAAAAATAAACTTTTTAAGTCATTGCCTGAGAATGCAACATTTGTGAAAATGTACAATTTCAATTTATGCCACTCTGTCTCACATTCTCACTGGTGTGTCTACTTTGAAGGCTTCATCAAACTGAGACCGCTAAAATCGTTCATTGATGCACTCACAGGAGTTCGGGAAACCACTCAACACGGGGCTGATCAGAGGAGTCACGGAGAAAGCATCCTGTGCAGCCTGGATTCCAGCCCTGAGTCTGCCAGCGCCAGCTGTGTGAGATTTTGGACAAGCTGCCCCATCTCTCAATCCCTCAGCTGCAAAAAAGGAGACACTGATACCTACCCTTAAACACCTGCTATGAGGTAAAACGTGAGGAAAGCATTTTAGCCTTAGGGAGGTGTCCACTCAGAGCAAGCTTGGTCATTATGATGATGAGGATTACTTTTAATAAGTTAAGGCAGACAAAAAATTAGAAATCACCATAAAGGAGAAACATTTTATGTCAATGAGCATTTCCTTTTGAATGGATTGCAGAATGTTATATAGAATTTTTTCATAAACCAAATTTTGTCCACTAATTATAGATTTACAGGTTCATGGACATGTCTCCAGGAAAAGAATTAGAGGCCTCCTACCTCTGAATACTAAGAAAGAAAAGTTTAAAAAAAATCACGGGGGAGATTATACCTCACTTGAGAGAGTATGTGCTCAGCATGCATGAGACCCTCAGTTCAGACACCAGTAACTCCATTTAAAGACTTTTTTTTTCAAGAAATGGAGAATTAAATCAAAAAGATGGAGGAATACAGAATTTTTTTAGAGACTCAACTCAGATTAAAGATGGGGGAAAAATATCCATTTCTCATAGGAAATCTTGAGAACTATGTAAACCGGATCTGAGTTGTCTAATCTTTTAACATTATTCATGAATTCCTATTACCAAGTCTTAAAACTGCCCGATAACCCACAGGGGTGATACTGATCATAACAGCTGCCAACACGGATCGAGCTCCGGCTAGGACTGCTCTGTTCGGCCATCTCTGCCCCTGAGGCCTCAACAGGCTGAGAGCACAAAATTTTGTCATTCATGAGCATCTCGTGTAAGTCCTCCCTTTGTGCTCCTCACTCTCCCCTCACCAGCCCCTCTGAGGGAAGCACTGTTATCATCTTCCCCACCCGCAGATAAGGCCACTGAGGCACAGAGACTAAATCTGCTCCAGGTCACATCGGCATTAAAGGACGTCTATATTTCTGCTGTTTTACTATTGACAAAGGAATCTGAGATATCAATTCAAGGGAGACAGTTAAATAATCAAGTCTGTCAGGTCTTCACCTCAAAGAGCAGATACTATAGATTCCTGATGCAGGATGAGGCTGCCGCCACAAACTGACTCAGCTTGAAATTAATATCCAAGATGAAGCAGTGGATACACATAAATATTCACGATTGTCAACTCCGCTCACGGGTCTGGGCCCTTCACTGCCTGAACGGGGGTGAAATCCCCACCCCTGTCAGGGATGGAAGCGCGGCTCTTCCCAGTGTCACCCAGGCTTCACGGGCTGTTTCCCCCCACAGGCTGTCCTCAACGATTAAAAATCTCTCAAGATTTTTACACCATGCAAAACTGAAAGACATTTCTGAAGATGGAGCACTTTCTCAGGCTTAAAAATTTTTTGCTTACACTCAGCAAGGGGGAAAATAACACATGACTCTGCAAAGTCTCTGAGCCTCACCACTCACAGGAGTAGAATGGCCTCAGCACAAGATGACTCTTCACGGATGAGAACAAAATAAATCCGCCCCCAACCACAGGCACTCCCAGAGACAGCGCTCAGCAGTCTTCTGCACACTCACGGTTGTGCAGCCCTCAACACCATCTATTTCCAGAACACTTCATCACCCCAGAAGAACACCCATGTCACAAGCAGTCACTCCCCAACCCCCCTCCACCCAGCACCTTGCAACCATCACCTGCTCTCTGCCTCTGCATGTGCCTATTCTGAGCATTTCAGATCACTGAAGTCAACAATATGTGGCCGTTTGTGTCTGCTTCCTTTCACTTAACGTGCTGTTATGAAGGCTCGTCCATGTTGAAGTCGTATCAGCATCTCTCTCTTTTTTTTTTTGAAAGTGTTAAAGTTTATTAGAAGTTGGTAAGTACTATCAAAAAGAGTAGAGAGGAGCATAAGTGATTGGGTTTCAAAGGGAAAAGGGCGGGTTGAGCAGTCAGGGTGGACTTCCCAGAGCAGGTGGCTTGTTTCATATTCCCCTTTATTTATTTTTTCTTTTTTATTCACTCTTACATCTGAATAATGTTCCACTACATGGAGATACTACATTCTGTTCATCCATTCAGCAGCTATGTACGGACGAGGTCCAGAAGTATGAGTGTAAGAGGTGACTAGGCAGGGATGGCATTTAAGCAAAGGGCAAGATGTGCTTTGAAAAAAAAAAAAGCCAACAAACAGAGACACAAGGAAATTCAGCGTGTTTCTGAGGAAGTGCATGCTTGCTTCAGCATGACTGCCGTGCCGGGCTGGGGGGGTGGGGAGTGACAGGAGTCACAATGACGGAGTCACCTGAGAATATTCCCCATGCAAGCAGCTCAGCCATTTCTCCTCCTTCATCCTGTATTTTAGAGCCATTTTTGATAGGTTTTCTATTTCAAGTAACAGTACTTCCTTACACATCTGATCATCTGCATCAGATCACCTTACCTCCAAGCCACAGAAAGTCATTCACTGACTGGAGCAGCTCCAAGACATAAAGGTGATGGACCAGGGAGTCATGCAGCATCCCGGCCTGCAGGCACAAACCCCCACATGTTCCATGGTGATGTCCGGAAAGTAAAATGCATGGAAATATCTCACTGCTTGTGCACGATATCTGCCCCCAAATTGCCCCAAAATCATGCTGGCAAAGCACTACTGAGCCCTCTCACTACAAAAAAAAAAAAAAAAAAAAAAAAAGATAGAGAGAGAACAGAAAAGAAAAGAATAAAGCTAAGTAGGCAAATTTAGGGTCTTCCATTGAAAACCAGCAAGCATCACTGCCAGTATCTCAGCTGGAATGGTCCTGTCTTCAAAAACCACTGCGCAGTTACATTGCAAACGTGATAGACATATATGTATTCCACATAGATGATATTACAGTAGGATTTTTCTTTTCGAAATTACCAGTTGCAACATTAACACAAGAGAGTTTATGTTTCAGCTTTAAAAAAATCAATTATCTTCCACTTTCTTAATTTTGAACCTATTATTATTTTATAAAGGGTGCTATGCTGCAAATTATAAACCAACTGTTTGGCTTCTGCCAACAAGAACTTTATGACTTCACTATTTCAGAGCAAGATTTAATGATGCTTTGAGAAGTGGGGCCTGGGGCGCTCACTAACAGCTCTTTAAATACTGACAAGGATGTGCTATTTAAGTAATGCAAAGGCTCTAACTCTACATTAACTCAGAAACCAAAGAAACTACACCAAAGCCTTAATTTATCATTTTTAAATTTTGCTATTCTTTTGAATTTTAAATTTCTTAAAAGATAAGATTTTTTTTTGAGAAAGACAGCAGCTGTATTAAATTCCCTCTCACCAAGAAAGCAATCTTTATCAAGAATAAATACCCCTATGGAAATCCAAAAGACGGGACGTTTCTAGCTAAGTGAACATGCAGATCTCAACACAAGCATAAATCCTATTAGATCTCACTCGAAAGAGCTCAACAAAGTCCTGGACTACCCTGAAACTTAGCTCTTCTGTTCCAAATGTTGGCTGAGCTAAGATCATCACACAAGGCAGGGAAGAAGAGAAAAGTCCACCTGGCTGCATCCGTTTTCTTCCAGCCACAAGGTGCCGCTAGGGGGTCCCCGTTAATAAGCCCTCCCCATGAGGAAATCCGGCATCCACACTGCCCCTGCCGTCCCCAAGCAGCCCCGACGCCCCTCTCTCACTGGTGGACCCCCAGCCTGTCAATGGTCTTCTAATGACCCTCCCAGTTGGTGGCATTCTCCCCCTCTTCCCCGCTTCACACACACACACACACACACACACACACACACACACACACATACAGCCAGGACAGCCTTCCCAAAGCACAAATTTGATTAAGTCACCCCCACTTCAAACCCTTCAGAGGCTCCCTGGTAGAGTTCTAGCCCCACCCCCGACCCTGCTCGCCCAGCCTCACCTCAGTACCCAGGTCCCCAATGACCTCAGGTGCCCCCTGACCTTCTGCTAATTCCCACTTGCCTCCAGGCTCATTTTGACGGTTTGTCAAGGAAGCCTTCCTTCCCTCGAAACTCTGCACTTTGGGATAGGTGCCCCTGCTGTGTTCCTAGAACATTCTACGCTAAGACAACTTCTGACACTGCTAAGCTCTCAAGAAGCAATACATTTTGCTTACTACTGTGAGTCCACCCTCTCTCCCCTGGACACTCAGAATTGCATGTGTTATGAATAAATGAATGAAGGGGTGGGTCTCAAAGGGACGGGCAGAGCTGCTCTCGCCCACCCCGACCCCTTCTTTCTGTAGAACATCAGAAGCAAAACCAGGAGTACCTCTCCTGAGGGTCAATTTCTGCTGACACCATTCACTGCCACTTCTGTGTCAATTCTAGTAAAAAACCAAGCTCCTCCTAAGCCCTCCATCCCTAGGCCCACTCCAGTGTCCTCCCAAGCAGGGGCACCCTCCACCCTGGACCAAACAGTTCACTCTCCCCGAGTCCCCACCCCACAAGCCTCCAGGCCTCTACCCGGGCTGCTCCTGCAACCTGAGTCACCCTCTTGATTCCTTCTCCTGGCTGACTCTTACTCTGTCCTCATAACTGAATGTAGAGCCCATTTCTTCAAGGAAGCCCTCTCTGATGATGTCCTTTAGCTCTTGGCTGGGCTCCCTCTAAAGCAGGACTGCTTGGCGACCAACTGGTGTTTGTCCACCTGCTCCTCTGAGACCATGAACACTTGGAGGCCACGTGGGAAAAAGGAGTGGGACGATAAGAGGGGTGGGAAGAGCAAAAAGCAAAATCACAGCCCAAGTCCCAGATTCAAGGATTCTGTCTCAGAAGAAAAGAATAAAATGTTTAATACGTATGTCATTTGGCTATGATTTTTGTGGCTCATGGAAAGCAAGAGGTTGGTGTTCTAGTCTAAAATCCAAGTTACATGCAAAGAAATGTACATATTCATATCCAAAGGAAACCAGAGCTGCTCAACAACAGTTTGCAGTTAAAATCAAAGGAACTTTGATAAAGGCAATCTCTATCTCTCTCTCTTTTTTTTTTTTTTTGTATCATATAGTTGTAGAAGTATTTGTGTAACTAAGTGATGGCTACAGCCTATGATTCTGCACTGGAGTGTTTGGGGCTGAGGAAGCCCAGATTATATGCACTGTGTAAATACAATCACACCAACACATTGACAGGTGCCCTAATGGCTGAGCTGAAGTTCCAAAGCAGACAACCTTACGTTGCAAGACAGCTCTCATTAGAAAGTAAGGAATGCAATGTTCTGTACTCAATTACTTACGTTACATGGGCCATTAAGCGATAGTGCATCTTGTCTAATGAAACCCCAAAATAAATTGTTAACGTCGAATTTCTCCATCTGACCCTTATTTGCTAACTTTGGATATCAAACCCTCACTCCATACAGAAAGCTCAGACCTACGGTGCAGCAGGTTACATCCCGTGGAAGAAAGCCTATCAAGGGAGAACTGGAGAGTTTCCCTTCAGAAGCTGCTAAGTCTGGTTTTGCACCTGTACGTCATTTGCAACCACGTCATCGTCAAAAGAGTAAGACCTTACCTCTGTGGGGCGAAAAGCACTGCGGTGCTTCTGAACAATTAAAGAACACTGAGATTTGGGAAAGAGTCCTGAGGCACTTAAATCGTACTTTTTGTGAAAGGCTCCAATACTGACCCAGTTCACCAATCCAGGTACAACATGGAGGTACCGGAATTAGTAGACAGAACATGCCCTTGAAGTCTGACAAGGCCCTGCTTGAATCCTGCTACAGCATTTACTAGCCTCGAAATGGACCAATTCCTTAACCCCTCTGAGAAGGCTTCCCAATCTGCAAAAGGGGGCTGCCACCGCCCACCTGGGAGGCACGGATGTGAATGCAAGACGCAAGTAGTGAGGCCGACTGCTACCTGACACGAGACCTGGCTAGTTTCCCTCCGCTGCCCTTCTCCCCCTTTAAACTTGCCCTGTTCCCCCTGGTAAGGGTCAAGCCCCGGACCAGACTGCCCGATTCTTCTGTGTATCCCCGGATACATGTCTTACCCTTAGGAGGCCAGAAAAAGAACTATCTCCTCCAACGTCACTATCAATGTTCTTAAGAGTCTGGGATTTTTTAACTCCTTTTTGCAGGGAGACAATTCCAGAACTGTCCAACCACCATTCTCCACCTTGGCTCCTTCTCACCTCAAATCTTCTGTCTGCTGCATTTTGTTCGTGGGAAAGAGAGTCCGCTAGGGTGGAGACTCCCTAGGCCTCTGTCCCTCCCTCACAGGTGAGTGTGACTATATTCTCAACACTCCCCACTCCGACTCCAGCTTCCGAAGAGGTTCCCCTCCTGGAACATGCAGCCTCTGCTTCATCCCCAGACGCGCACGTGTGGCCACAACCCTCCATTCAGATTTCTTCCTGGGTGGCCCTGCCCACCCCCAAGACCCTTAAGGATAAATGCCATTGCTCTGAAAATCCCAAACGCCACTGAGTGACACGCCAAAGCTGCATGGTCTGGGCTTTCCTCCAACCCAGGCACAGCCCTGACCCGCCTCAGCCTCAGTCTGCACCTCTCGAGATGAGCTCATCCACCTGCACGGCTGTGAACACCAGCTAAGAATGACGACTCCCAACGTGTATCTGTGGTCCTGCTCCTTCACCTGAGCCCCGGGGCCATAGACCCGAGTGCCTCTTTGAAGTCCTAACTTGGATGACAAATGGAATCTTAAATATGCCTCATGTCCACCATTTACTCTAGAGTTCGATTGCTGGCAGGTACCTCCCAGGCTCCCGATTTTAGTAACAGACCCAGAACCCACCTAGTTGTTTGAGGTCACATTCAATTTCCCCTGTTCCTCCCCCCGGCCCTGCCCTGGAATCAGTCTTGTCATTTCTATTGCTAAGCCAAACTCAAGTCTGGTTCTGCAAGGACCACGGATGGAACCTCACAAGCTGACAGCAAGGTGCAGTGCGTCACAGTCCTCCGAAGAGAGCTCCCTGGAGGGGGAGGCATCTCCTGCCTCTGGTCACCTCAGAAGGCACTGGATTCTCACAAAGGAGGCCCAGGAGAAGGGACTCAAGGTTCTCCTGTGGTCTGAACTTTGAAGGGCCCGAGGTTTGGGGGAGTTCCTAGTTAGCAGACACACCTGCCAGTGAGCAGATGAAGATGGGGGAACCCAGGCAAGGCTGTTCTCACTCCGACCTCTGGGCTCTCGGGAGCCACGGGAAAGGCCTGTGAAGGGCACAGCCCAGCCTTCACAGATCCCAGCCTGCATTTGCCAACCCAGAGAGCATAGACTCCTACTTGCGATTCTTGTGTTCTGTTCCCCCCCAGAATGTGATGGGCTCTTTCAGAATGTCTGGCCTGTCTCAAGCGAGACCAAGTCAGTGAAGGATCAAGTGTCCACAATTGGACCAAGGCATGAAAGGTGAAACAAGGTCTCATGGCCAGCATGACGGTGGTGGCCAAACCCTTCCCCCGGGTGAGATGAACCAGGGTGTGGGTGAGAATGCAAGGTCACTTCACAGCTGACTAGGGTGTTGGAGACTCACTACCGCAAACTAACGACACGGCCGTCAGTGGTGGACGTCAGCTGCAACAGACACGGAGTCAGCTATTTACTGCCATCATGGGTTAATAGTAAAGTCTGGTGCAGGGAGGACTGCATGGCTGCTGAGGCAAACCACAGACCCGGCTCTGAATGCCCACCGGATGGAGCAGAGAGGAAGCTACAGTCCCCTTTAGCGGTCCCTGTGTCCACCAGATCCAAGTGAGCCAGCTACTTAGGAGAAGGCCATGTTGTTCTGATACTCAGAAAAACCAGCCTCGTAAAGGGAAAATAAGAGTCGCATGGAGTTTAGACCCGCTCCTGCCTCTCTATGAAGGCAAAGTAAGTTAAATGGCACCGGGAAGGTGAATGAAAAAACAAAAAACAAAAAACCGGTGACTGCTTCTTCCAAAAGCATCCCCTGCAGCTGCTCACCCCCGAGACTGCCACTTTCTCACCAGTGACCGCCGGCCAGGAAGCTCCGTCACGCACGTCACACAGCGACAGCCCTGAACCGCGTGCCAAGCACGTTTGTCGAAAAGCCAGAATCAAGGAAGATGCTGCAGATTTTGACATTCCAAGTTTAAATAATCCTTGAAAAAAATCCCTCAGCAGCCGCCTAAATCAATTCACATCTCACTTCTTCAAAACAATCAAATTTAATAAGGGCGCATTTGTCACCAAACATAAGGAGGACCAAACTGGTTCCTCAAAGCAAGGATTTTAACAGGTATCAAACAACAGTGGGTGATGTGCTAACAAAGCAAAAATTCCAAAAATCTAGAAAATAAAAAGATGACTAGGATAATATATGGATCAAGGCAACTGTTAAGGTTTTTGCTTTTTAAAGCGATGGGGACAGCACGGAGGACAATCTCGCTATTTCCAATGCAGGGTGTGCACAGTCCACTTTTCAGACGCAACAACATGCTCACAGGGCGGTACAAGATAGAAAGGGAAATAGAAAAAGGAAAAGAGGAACAGCGAAAATTAGAAACACATGAGAACAAAAATAACTGAGAGCAATTACAAGAATTTACGTGAGTTTGGTGAGGACAGGGACGAGGGGACGGTGAGACCCACCCTCACCTATTGTTCCAGGGAAGGCAGGGGCCTGAGGCGACAGGCGCTGCCGGGGGACCACAACGTGGTCAGCGCCCCAAACCTAAACTTCACCTAGATGCGTGTAAACAGATTTTGAGCTACAAAATGTGTTCGCATTTCAAGCTGGACAATTTTACTCACTCCCACCAAGAGTAACAGGAGAGAATTAGGCTCTGTTCCTGCACCAAAGCATTGTTTAAAAAATTAATGACTGTGTAATAGTAAAAGCAACAATGAAGTAAAAGTGACTGGAGGAGAACTTACTTGACCCGAGCTCACTGGCCGCGTTATCTCACTGACGTTCAGATGCTGGCTGAGCCCTTACGGTACCAAAACAGACAGACCCACCAGGAGGGAGGTTTAATGCGCTGCTGTATTTTGATGCCGGGAGCCATGCCTGGTACACAAGAATCTGGGTAAACAATGGTGACAGTGTCAACCACTATGGGCTAAGCACACAACCAGCTACTCTGCCAAATCCCAAGGACACACTTCAAAAGGCAAAAACAAGCTGGTATTCTCTGGTGGGTCTGCAGACTCAGAGCCAAGCAGTTGCTGAGCAAACATGTCACCAGTGCCTCCTGTGACAAAAGGGGAGGCACTGGTCAGGGGGCTGGGGCAGGGCTCCAGGCTTCCACTGCTCACCCACCATTATGTCCAGGGGGAGATGTTGGTCCCTGCTTACGTTGCACCGATGTACCGACATTGACTGACGCCTGGGGACTCAGCAGGAGGTGACAGGTGACGGGAATGGAGCCAGCCTGGGAGTGGCACGGTGCTGGCATCTGTGTCCTCAGCTTTGCCCAGGCCACTACATCTGCCAGCTCATCTACAAGAAGCAGAAGGGGAGAAAGCCATGTAGATCACGGGGCCCTGTGAGGACAAGTACAGGTCATGGCCACGACAAGCCTCGCCCCTTCCTTAAGATATAGATGTATGTCCGGGGAGGAATTGAAAATTCATCCAGAGACCGCCAGGCACCACAAGCAGGTGGGACTCGGGTCCCCTGTGCCTGTCACTCACAGGACTGGTCTGGACTTTCTTTTTATCAATTCTCTGGCATCTTCTCCTCCAACTTACCAACAACCAGAAAGTAGAATCTGATTTTAGACTCACAGAGAATCGCAGAAATCCTCCTCCACATCAGGCCTGACAGCATGTGCCAGGCCCTCCGACCGTCACCTGTGGGACCGCCATGAGCCCTCTCCAGACTCAAGGCCCGAGGCCGTAGGTCGGGGTGGCACAGATTCCCACACTCTCCCCAGCAAAGGGGGACCACCTCTCGGCAAAGGCATCTCACCTTCTTCTTCCCGAGGGACATCTCGATAGATACACAGGGAAACAGAGCAGAATATGGGGGGGTAGGCAGCCCAGAAAAGCTCGTCTGCACTTCCAAGGCAAAGTGGGTCCGTTGACCTAATCACAGGGACAAAGAGAGGACGAATCTTTCCCTGCTGTGCCCCATGCTCCGTGACACGCCTTTCCCTGCGTAAGGAGCTCATTTGGAAGCCCCTGGCAGTGTTTCTGTTGTCCTAAATTGGCATGGTGTATGTCAGGCAGGGAGAGAGTTCCTGAGCCGTGCAGGTGCTGGACCTGGGAGGCAGGAGACACTGGCTCCACCCACAGCTCAACCAGCACCTCATTCTGCGTCTCAGGATTCAGCATGACATCTATAAGCAAAGGGATGAGACTGTCCCAGGACATGCTGTCCAACAGGAATGAAATGACAGCCTTGTAAAGAAAGTTTCCCAGTTGCCACATTTAAAAATGTAACCCCCCCAAAAAAAACCTAGAAACTGATTTTAAGAACATATCTTACTTATTCTACAGTATGTAAAATACTATCATTTTGACATGTTATCAATAAAGAAAGAAACAAGATAGTTTACATTCTTTTTACTAGACAAGTCTCAGCGTCTGATGTGCATTTGACCTAGAGCACATCTCAGCTCAGAGCAGCCTCCTACCCAGCTCTCCTAGCATCAGTGGCTTTGGCTACTCTATTGGACAGCAACTCCAGGGGTCACACCAGGGGAATTGGCTGAAAAGCGGGAGTAAGTGTCCATAATAACCCTAAAAGTATTTCTCTGAAACAAAGGCGGTTTCATTTTTAAACGTCTGAAAACCGGCAGGTTTCACCTCCCTCACGCCTTGGCTACAAGACAGCCCTCCTCCTTGCTGATCCCTTTCTGGATGTAGGGAAGCAACCCTTCTCACAGCCAGGGTGTACGGGCATCCAGGTAGACTTTCCTGCTCTCTGTGTCCAATCCCACAAAGTCCTCCTTCTCAAACAGGATGTAGAGCAGGAGGATCTTGTCCCCAGTCTTGTCGGATGCACAGTCCAGCCACTTGGACTTGAGCATGATGAAGAGAGACTCAGTGAAGTCCTCGATCCTCTTCTCCACCACCCTGCAGTCCTCGTAAATTGAAGGCCACGTTGGTGCGCGGCTGCTCGGCCACCTCCCCATGCAGCACAAAGACAAAGAGCCGAGAGTCATAGAGCGTGGTGCCATACAGCTCCTCTGCACGTGGAGCTTCTCGAAGGTCTTGGCCAAGAGGCAGTCGGTAATGGTGACAAGGCCCACGACATTGCGGTGGGTCTCGAAGTCGCTCCACCCATTCTCGGGCGCATAGTGGTGACTTTAGTGGATACAGAGTCCCCACTGCGAGCCGCAAGGGATGATCTGCCTCACCAAGGAGATTCGCTTATAGATGCAAAAGAAATTCTGCTCTGAGATGATCCCCACGGGTTGGACCACCACGGGGAGAGTCTGGTGGTCCTCAGCACACTGCACGTAGTCAGGGATGTTCATGTTGCAGGCCCTGACGAGAGGGAAGAGGAGACCGAGGTACATACTGTGCTGCGGGCTGCGGGCCTCACTGGGTTGCGGTGACCTGGTGTGTACCAGTCAGAAGGCAGGGGAAGCCCAAGCAAAGCCGGGGGTACAGTTTGTCCTCAGCATCTGCACATGGCTACCGCAGGTCGGATCACATTACGCAGCTTTTGGTCTAGGCTTCCGACCTCTGCAGAAAGGGTCATTTCTTGTTTTCTGTTTCCAAACACCTAGCCAGTCCCTGATGAAAAGTCAGTGCTCAAATCTGCTGAATAAAGGAATGAATAAAGGAACTGCTTCCACAACCCTCAGCAGGATATAATGCAAAGAAACACAGTAGGATCAAAAGACCTGGATTTCAACTCCAATTTATTTGAACTCCTAAGCTGCAGAATACTTGATAAGAAAACTTGCTTTGGGGAGGATGGTACAGTTCAGTGGTAGAGCACATGCTTAGCATGTATGAGGTCCTGGGTTGAATCCTCAGTACCTCATTTAAAAAAAAATGAAACAAATAAATAAACCTATTTACCCCCCTCAAAAAATATTTTTTGAATTCCAAATTCAAGAGAAAAAAAAAACACCTTGCAATTGACACAACATTGTAAACATGAGTATACTTCAATTAAAAAAAAATCCTTGCCTTACAAGAATATATCTGGATTATGGAAGTTTACAAATGTAAAATGCCTAGGGTCCCACCTGCATAAGAAGAAGGAACTGTACAAATTTACTATCCCTCATTTATGAGCTATATTTCCTTTGGGGGGTTTATAACCTCTCAGAGCTAATTTTCTCAGATTAAAAAAAGAAGGAAACATTACCGGATTCTCCATACTGCTGAAGAATCAGATAAACCTATGATAGCATCTGACCCACAGAGTTTACTCAATAAATGCTTGTTGAATGAATGAATAAACAAGCAAAGTGAATGCTGCTCCCTGCCACAGAGCATCATGATGGTACTGCCTGGAAATCCCAAGCCCACGTTTCACCCGACTCTACACTAACCATGGGTGACCTGGGCAGGCCTGTGTGCTCCTCTTAACCCCAGTTTAATCATGAATAGGAATGAGGGCAATAACACAAACCTCAAAGGGTTTGTGAGTCATTACTGAATTGTATCCCAACTTTGCAAGATGGAACCTTTAAAGAAACTTGGGCAAAAAGTCCGTAGGCCCTCTCCATATTATCTCTTACAACTACATGGGAATCTACATTATATCTCAAAATAAAAAGTCTAATTTATTAAAGAGGCTGTTGAGGTTAAATGAGCTCACTGTCTCAAATAAGGAACACACAGTACAAATAGGTCAATGCCCAGCAAATGAGATACACTCAGTAAATATTCCCACTGAGCCCACTGGTCCCTCCAACTTCAGAGCACGATGATGTGTCCTCATGGCCAGAGGCCCCTGCACCTGAAACTAACAAAGCTAATGGTCCCCACTTTCAAGAGCCCCTGCCACCACCGTAGGTCTAATTTTGTACTTGTAATTTTTTTTCTTTTTATTAAATAGAAAAACGTAATTGCATAGCCTTCAGGTCACCAAAAGCTGACTACAGAGATCATGATGGCAGCCCTTCTTCGTGAAACAATAAAATGAAAAGCCATTTCCACAAGATCTCTGTGTAAATCCACTAAGGAACTTCATCCTGGACTGAGAGGAAGAGGCCTGGGGAGGAGGGGGCCATCTGCGGCACACAGACCCATGGGCCACCTGTCCCACGATGGACTTTAGACCCAACACTCACCCTCAAGGAACTTCAAAATAGACACAGACAGAGTGCTGTGGACAAGATTTTTTTTTTTTAAAGAAATCCCAGATTCTCTCGCAGGTTTTGTTTCTACCAAGAAACAAATGTCTTATGTGTATAATGTTTCACAAAAGACTTAAATTATTATCACCCCAACTAGGCGCATTAAGAAACTGAGGGAGAGAGTTTTATCACATTGTGCAAGATTAGAGAGAGGCAAAAAAAAAAATATTAGAGAGAGGCCACGTCGGACACTGTATTTAAACCCAAGACCCTGTTCCAGTGCTCACACTAGAAAGTGGGATATACTGCCCCTTTCCTGCCCTCTCCCTGCAATAAATGTCTGAAGAGTCTTTTCTGTGCCACCTGGAATCACAATCACTTCAATTTTCCACAAAGAGCTATGTCACTCCTTGGAGGATGTGTCAAAATCTGTATGTTGAATGGGAGGAGAGATTTGTATATTCGGTTTCTCAAAGGAAACATGGCTTAAAAGAAACTGAAAAGCACTTTTCTAGTCTAAGTCTTCATTGTGCAGAGAAGGAAACGGAGGCTCAGAAGAGATGAGGAAAGGGCCTTATTAACAAATATTGCCTCAGCGCAGCACCAAGCCAGCCTTGGGTACTTCTGGGGGAGTATCTGGAAGGCCCAGGAGAATGAGTCTTAGAAAACGGAAAGAGAAGAAGCATACAAGGACCCGTCTCTACACCACCATACCATGAAGTTCCACCAAATTACCCAGTATGGGTGCAGCCAACATTAAGGTGGGCTAAACAGGTTATAGAAACCTGGAAGTCTCAACCATAGTGGAAATTCCAACGTTTACTATGTTTTTATTCCCAGTTCAAGCATCAGCTCAGTGGGCACTCTGTACCAGGCACTATATGAGGCCTGGAGTTCTCCCAAATACACAACTCTTATATCACGTGTGCAAGCCACACACAGGCCCACCAAAAGGAAAATGTCCACAGATAAGGTGGAATTACTGAAACTGAAAGCAGCCAACCAGCATATATTACTAGCAAATACGTTGCTGCTAGAAATAGACTCATGGACATAGAAAGCAAACTGTGGTTAGCAGGCAGGAAAAGGGGGATTAACAGATACACATTAATAAATATAAAATAAATGACAAGGACCTACTATATAGCACAGTTAACTATATTCAATTTCTTGTAATGAGTTGTACTAAAAACAATCTAAAACATATGTAGATACATATGCATATGTTTATAAATGAATCTCTGCTGTACATCTGAAACTAACATTCTAAATTGACTACACTTCAATAAAAAATAATTTTAAAAAATAAGTAAAAATAAAAGCAACGCCATTTAGAAAAAATAAAAGAATACTCTGATCCCCTTAGCTGTAGGTGCTGGAGAATTCTGGTTACAAACACCAAGTCCACTGGATCACTCCAGCACTGACTGTCACTCTTTCTGACCATCAGAGAGTCACTTGGCTTCAGTGAGTTTACTTTTCTCTTCTGTGAAAGGCTTCAGTTGCAACTAACGATGTATAGAATCTCATCATTCACAAACCCAACAATTAAAGAGGACTTCCCATGGGCCAGGCTCTGGAAATATGAAAATATAGGGTCCGAGATATATTCATGGGTAGAAGAAATTTATGCCATAAAGACATTAATTCTTCTTACTTTGATAGACAGATTCAATACAATTCTCTTTAGATTTCATACCAGATTTTTTATGGGTAACAAGAGAATTTATGGTCAGGAACAGCCAAGAAACTTCTTTAGAACCAGCACTGGGAAGGTGTGGATAGGTCATTCATTTCCACTGGTCTTTCTGAAGTGATGAAAACGTTCTGGAATATTAATGGTTGCACCACTGTGAATATGCTAAAGCTGCTGAATTGTAGCATTTATGTGGGTGGACTTCATGGTGTGTGAACAATATCACAATAATGATGTTAAATGAAAAAATATTTCTTGACAATTATTTTTCCCTCTATACAACTAGTCTGCCCCACAATTTAAGAAGAACAAAAAAACCAAAACAAACCAAATTTTGCCAGGAGCTCTTTAGGACTGCAATGTCCCTGAGTCTACAAAGCCTCTGGTGGTGCTGTTCCTGTTAACACACCCTAGCTGGATTGGGCTAGTTAGGGACTGTAACTATTTTTTTTAACATCGACGGTCACACGTTTCACCCTGGGAGAGGGAAGGATGGAGGATGTCACAGGCTCATGCCTTCAGCTGATTTTTAACTGAACCAAGCCTTGCTTTCAACACTGTAATCCCTCTCACTATAAAAACAGTGACATCATCAAGCACCGCCATCATAACACGTGAAAGTGTTCAAGGTACTTACCTGGGGCAGAAACACTGAGGGAGGAGACGGAAGCACGCTCAGCACTGACGCTCCCTTTTCCCGACTCCACCAGGAGAAGCTGGGGTTTACAGCCGGAGGCACTCAGCCGGGGGAGCAGCGCAGACACCACTGAGCTGGTCCCCAGGGAGAGGGAAAGGGAGAGGAGGGCAGCCCCGGGGTCGCGGGGCAGGGAAAGACGGGGGGGACGCGGGTTGTAGCCCCGCTCGGAGGCCAGCCCCAGCCCCAGCCGCCCGACTCATCCGGGTCCGCAGACACCGCCCGCCAAGGACACAGTCCGCCCAGGGGCGGGGACGGGCTGGCGGCCGAGGAGAGGCAGCCCGGGAGGAGAGGACTCGCGGGTGGGAGAGGGGAAAGGGACGCCAGCCACGGACACAGGGGAGCCCGGCTGGGGCGAGAGGCGGCAGGTGCACACCTGGCCCTGGACAGCTGTGGCCGGGGCGCCGGGGCAGGAGCAAATGTCCTACCGGGCGAAAGAGCTGAGCAGCTTTTGGGGCCGATCCCCGGCTCGGAGCTGGAGCTTCCAACCCTCGTTCCAGCTGGCAACGACTGCGCATGCGCAGCAGGGCCAGCGATCCTCTCCGAGTTCTGTGAGAGAAGGTGGGGAAGCGAGGGACGGAGAAGATGGGAGGAGGACGGGAGAAGGGGAAAAGTGGAGGAAGAGACATGGACAGGAGGAGCAGAGAGAAGGCAGGGATCTGGAGGGTGGAGGAGAGTAGCAGAGATGGAGAGAAATAGTTTTAACTCTGGGGGCATCCTGAAGGAGGAAACAGTCCTGCCTTTGCACACTTCTCTAACCCTTTAAGGCCCGCAGCTCATATTTTACCTCCCTGGTCCAGCCCTCCACCCAAGACCTCTGCAGAACCCAAATGGGGATCAAACCCGTTGCTCCCAAGTGGAGCTGGGTTTCCTTTTGCTCTGGGAACCAAGCACCCGCAGGTGTTGTCGCTCAGAACTACCTTGGAAAGAGTACATATTCCCCTTTTACATGCTGGGACACAGGCAGGCAAGATCTCTGCCTTACCTCCACTGTCCCAGGTGTTGTGCTGGCGGGGAGCGGGAGGTACGAGGTCAGATCCGAGAAGGAGCATACTGCCTGAGTGTTGGTGCATAGTCCCCATCCTTCCTGGGTAAACCATACCCCACCCTCGGGGAACCATCAAGGGCACATAGTATGTCCCTGGGTGTGGGATAGCTGCCCTCAATTCCAGTGCCCAGCTTGCTAGGAAGATAGGAGTGTTACTGAGTCCAAATTCATTCTCCTTAATGCAGGACATGCCAGTAAGTTGGGAGACCAGGTGTTGGGGCATGGAGTAGCAACTTTCTGTAGACCTAGATGGCAAACTAATGTCCTGGAAAACCATCTCCCCAAGTCAGAATTCAGGCTCCTTTCCTACGTGCTTGGTTGTTGCAATCTTCTTGGTGTAGGAATTCTTTGTTGTTAGAATCCTTTGTTCTTGCAGCTATCTGCCTGGGTCAGATCCCTGTAAACCTCCAACAAAACAAACGTTATTTTCTATTATGTAACTTGTTATCTTTATATGAATGGAAAAGTGTTAAATATCCTTAAAGGTCAGAGCATTCAAAATAGGCTCTCCTGTATATTTTAGGCTCTAGGCAACATTGTTTTACAAGCAAGATGAAGCCTAGGAGACAGAGCACAGGGTTACAGTCAAAGGAACAGATCTAATATGGAGTCAGATTTGTTCTTTTCTATTACCAGGGCAGAAGACACTTGAGGTTTTAAATCCCTTTAAGTTAAAAATAAGTAATACTTTAAAGGAATTTACATACATAGGTCGGAATGTGCATAGCATATCTGCAAAACACACAAAGGATTGTAAACAGTGGCATCTCCAGGGAGGGCTGAAAGAAGAGAAGATGAGGGAAAACTTCTTTCACTTGTGTATTTTTGTGCTCTGTTTGAATTTTTTTTAACCACATGCATGTATTTCTTTTTCAGTTAAAAAAAATGTGTAATGGAGCAAAGGAGTAGCAAGCTCAGCAAATACAGCAGCCATGGAATCACTGAGCCATCAATTTTGATTTTAGCCAGGAAGCATTTATTGACTCTCTCCTATGTGCCCAGTGCTATTTTAAGATTTCTTTTATTTTTTTTTTTATAAAATAATAAAGTGCTATTCCTCAACCCTGCCCATGGCTGGTGGAAATCCAACTGAGTTTTTATTGAGTTGTTTTCCAAGAAGTAGAGATCAGTTATAAACAGAACACATCTTCAGGGCAAAACAGGCGGAGTGGTTTTCCAGCAGGCTAGATAGCTATGAAGGGTTTTCAACAGAGGCACACAGAGGCTGAGAGAGAAAGCCTCCAGGACCCTACGAAAAGCTGCCCAAACTGCCTTCTCCATGGCACTACTGAAATAGGAAAGAAAAAATCTGACTCCATACTAGATCTATTCCTTTGACTTTAACCCTGTGCCCTGTTTCCTAGGCTGTTTTGTTGGTTCTGCACCTTTTGTAAAACAATGTTGCCTAGAGCCTGAAATATACAGGAGAACCTATTCTCAAGGCTCTGACTTTGAAGGATATTAACACTTTTCTATTCACATAAAGATAACAAGTTACAGAATAGAAAATAACATTTGTTTGTTGGAGGTTTACACGGATGTGACCCAGGTGAAGAGCTGCAAGAACAAAGGATTCTAACAACAAAGAATTCATACACCAAGTTTGCAACAACCAAGCATTCCCACTTCCCATTTTTAATAAAAGAAGAGCCTGAAATTTGACTTGGGGTGATGGTTCCTCAGGACATTATTCTACCATTTCTCAGCTGGCTTTCCAAATTAAAGTCGCTATTTCTTGCCCCAAAACCTGGTCTCCTGATTTATTGGCCTGTAATGCACGAGCAGAACAAGCCTGGACTCGGAAACACAGACATTGAAAGTACCCATTTGGTATATTAAATGACCTGCTTCTACTCATCTTCCTGACGTTTTATTCTCTTGACCACTCCTGCTATGTTTATGAAAAACCTGTCATGTGGACACATTTCCACCTCTAGCCACTACCCTTCCAGGTAAGAACTGATGCCAAGAAGGCAATGGAAGTTGCTAGAAGGTATTACCTGGACAAAATAGAGCAGATGTGGGTTCTGGCTGATGTTCAGGAGCTGGATGTTATACCTGACAAGATGTTATAAGTACGGATAGACAGCTGGGCACCAAAGGAGAAGCTTCTAAACTTCCATGAGGGACTTGTTGAATAGGAAGTAAAAGTCCCAGGCTATAGCTCGGATCCCACCACGAGCTTCCTGGGTGAGTCTGGGCAAGTAATTTAAAATCTCTAGGCCCGTGCTGTCCAACATGGGAGCCACCAGCAACATGCAGGATTATGAAGTTATTCTGTAGCCAGACAGAATTATAAAAAGACATTTTATTGCAAAGGCCCAGCAGGTATAATATTTAAAAACGTTATTGGTTATCTTGACCTAACGAGTTATTTTTGTATGTGTAGGTTTCTGTGGTTTGTAAGGCCTGTGACTAATGATTCCGTTACAGTGATGTATTTTGAAATTATAAGTTACTAGACACAGTATCCTCATATCAAAGTTGAAAAAACTGATCCACATAAGCAAGGTGATCTGACTTATTAGTTATGAGCAGGGGCTCATGGGCCAGCCTGCCTGAGTATAAATTCTCACTCTGCCTCCAGGGGGTTCTGTGTGAATCTTGGACAAATTATTGTTGTTTTTGTTGTCGTTGTTATTATTTGTGCCTCTTTTTCCTTACCTTTTAAGTAGCGAGGAATATGTGGACTCTATCTCCTACTGTGTTGGCAGGATTAAATGAGTAAACGTCTGTGCTGCCCACTTCCCTGGGTTTCAGCATTCTCCAGGCAATCAGTGCCAAACTCAGAGGCATTCTCCACTGTCTTCGTCAGTCTGGGATGCTGTAACAAATTACCGCGTGTCGGGTGGCTTAAACAACCAGCATATTCCTTATGGTTTGGAGGCTGAGACTTTCAAGGTCAATGTATCCTTGAGAGGATTGCCAGCTCGAAGATGGCTGTCTTCCCAATATCTTCATATCCCAGAGAGCAGAGAGAAGCAAGCACTCTGGGGGCTTGCATAAGAACACTAATCCCATTCATGAGGGCTCTACTCTCATGACCTCATTTTATCCTACAAATCACCTCCCAAAGGCCCCGCCTCGCAATACCATCACCCTGGGAGATGGGGTTTCGACATACGGATTTTGAGGGGATGCAAACATTCAGTCCACACATCGGCTAAGTCTCCCCAACATGCAGTCATCAAACCTGTAGCTAATTTCAAAGTAATATTTATATCTCTCTGCCCATTTCCATTCCTACATCCACTATCACTGAAGCCCTGTTACATTTTATTCCTTATTTTTCTTGTAGAGATTTAATGGATTCCTCTAACTCCAATGCTCCCCTCGCTCCAGTCTGCTTAACAGCCCTGCCAGGTAAGTCTTCCTTAAAACACCTTCCCATTTCACCTGGTTGTTTTTTAGGTTTAAATGTCAGAATCCTCTCCACACCCCATCCTATACCTTTAATCCGTTAAACTACGGCTCACTATGTTATTTTCCTTTTACCAATGTAAGAAATTTCCATAAGCTTAAGAGCTTAAACCAGCACAGATTTATCAGCTTATGGCTGTGGAGGTCAGAGATCCAACACAGTTCTCACTGTGCTAAATTCAAGGTAGCAGCAGGTTTCCTTCCTTCTAGAGGGTCTAGAAGAGAATGTTTCCTTGTTGTTGTTTTTTTTTTCCAGTTTCCAGAGGTAACCCACCTTCCTTAGCTTGTGCCCCACGACTTCCTCCATTTTCATGGTCAGCAGCCTTTCTGAACATTGCTCTATGGCTACACCTCCCTCTGAATTTAAACTCAGCTGGGAAATGTCCTCCATTTTAAGGACCCCTGTGAATACATTCGGCCCACCTGGACAATCCAGGCTACTCACCCTATTGTCTCATCTCAGGATCCCCTTGTCCCATCCAATTCAGGCATTATGGATGTGGCTGCGACACTCACCTGTGTAACATTTCCTCTCATGAGCATTTTATGGTTCAAGGCACTTATGAATGACTTTTTGTTTTTCTTCCTTAGCCTTTCTGCATTCAGTATGTCTGGTGGATTATATGAATCCTTTTTATTTGTTCCCCTGCACTAATCTTTAATAATGTATCATGGGTTTAAAATGCTAACTGATAGACAATTTAGAAGACAGAAATCCTCTAAGATTTTTGTCCTAAAATATCTGTCATGCATTTTGCCATGTACAGTAACATGTCACAGGTGGCTACCCTGTGGCCGGGGAGGGACATGATTCTGCCATCACACTCCCCTCATTTTCACCAATGTGCTGATCACCTATCCAAGGCTTTATGCTCCTCGCTTCACTCACTTCCTCCTCCTTTCCATTGACTACCCTGTTCCCATCACTTCCTTCATTCAGCACAGCAGGATTTCATGATCACATACTTCTCTAAATAGAAAGGGTATCTTGAATCTAATGTCTGACAACTCTTCTTACTGTATATGCACACACTGACCTTCACATAACCCCGTCTGGCTCTTTATTTTCCTAGAATCTCCCAGAGGAATCAGTTCCATGATGATGGTGATGATGATGATGATACTGACAATGATGACAGGGACCTCTCAAGGATTCTGATAAAGAGGGAATCAATAAAGGGAGGGAATCATTGCAAAATTGCCCCAGAGACAGGCTTAAATGTAAATAACTGCTATAGTGTTTAATGAAATTGACTAATATATAACTATTTTTAAAACTTTATATCACTGAATTTAAAATTTTAACGGGAATTCTCATTCACCAGTAACCAAGATTCAACTCTAGGACCAAAGTCTAAGGATTTTGATCTTCTAACAAATTGTCCACTAGCCTTTTAAACACGTGATCCTTTTAAAAAGCTTAGTGCTGGGCTGAAAATAAGCAGGATTCATACAATCTCACCAGACACAGTGAATGTGGAAAGACTAAGGAAGAAAAACAAAAAGCCATTCATAACGTCTTGAACTTCACGTTGCTCACAGGAGAAAATGTTAGCCAAGGTGAGTGTCACATCAACATGACGCCTGAGTGGGATGGGGAAGCTGATCTTCCTCATCAGACATTTATGCTGATTTGTTAGATGCCAACACAGTTTCCTCATTGGATTTGCTTCTAACAAGTATGGAAGAATTTACGTTCTACCAAAAGCAGTCTAAACATTTTCCCCTGCTGTCAGGTCTCTGGACTGAATGTCCCCACAAGAAGGACATGAATATGCTTCATAGGGAATTCTTCCTGAGAAGAAACAGGATTTTCGAGGGCAGAACTGCAGGCCCCCCATGGAGGGCTGGAGGAGGGCTACAGGGGGCACTGGAAAAACAGCAGGAGTGAGTTCAGATACTACCGCTCAGGTCGCCAAAGACAGCATTGCTATCTCTGAGGATATGACATTCTCCCAAAAGTTCCATGAGTGAAGGTACCTGTGAACACTAAGCAGGTTGTTAAGAAACAGCAGCACATAATTTGCATCACAACTCAATTACAGTATGTTTTGATATTTGGAAAATAATTAGCCCATTGTCCTTTGAAACTGCAGCAGTAGCAATAGAAATAAAAAAGGCTGAGCCGTCTTGGAGACAACAATCAATAAACAATTCTAAATCTGCAGGATTCCTTGACGATATGCAAGCAATGAGCTAGATGTGTCTTGCAGATAGCTCTTACTGCAGGGCGCTGTCCTGCAAAGCATAGAACTAGTTTTCTCAGCAGACAGAGGGAACCAAGTCAAGATTCCAAATCTTGAGAGATTTACTATATGGCAGGAAAGATCACACAAGTACATCCAGCCAAATATGAATAAATGTAATCAAATATTATCAAATGTGATTGGAGCACAGATGAAACAGAAATTCCTTTCATCTGGGATCTAGAGAGACTTCTTCAGAAAATGTGGCTTTGGAGATGGCCAAAGACATGGGTGGAATTTTGGCAGAACAGGATGTAAGGAATTTTAAAACTGATTCTAAAATTCATATAAAAATTCAAAGGATCCCAAATATCCAAAACAATTTTGAACAAGAAAAACAAAGTTGGAAGACTTGCACTATCTGATTTTCAGCTTTTTTTTTTTTTTTTAACTACAGTAATCAGAAAGTATGGTGTTGGTGTAAAACAGGAAAATAGAATAATGGAGCAGAATAGAATGTTCAGAACTAAACCAACACTTATATAGACAATTGATTCTCAAAAAGGATGCAGTGGAGAAAGGATCTTTTCAACAAGTGGTGCTGGAAGAATTAGAGAGTGATATGCAAAAAAAAAAAAAAAATGAACTTTGATCCACACCTCACAAAATATACAAAAATTAACTCACAATGGATCATAGATCTTAATAGGAAATCTAAAACTACAAAACAGCTAGGAGAAAAAGCATAGGCTTAAGCTTTATAACCTTGGGTTTGGCAAATATTTCTTTGCTATGACACCAAAAGTATAATCTATTTTAAAAAGAAACTGATAGAGTGAACTTTATCAAAATGAAGACTCTTCAAAGCTGTTCTAAACACTGCTAAGCAAATGAAAAGACAAGCCATAGACAGAAGCTATTTGCAGATCATATATCTGATAAAGGTCTCTCTTTGTATCTGATCCAGAATAAAGAGGTCTCAAAACTCAATAATAATG
Organism: Camelus dromedarius; assembly: GCF_036321535.1. NCBI lineage: Eukaryota > Metazoa > Chordata > Mammalia > Artiodactyla > Camelidae > Camelus > Camelus dromedarius. The sequence continues at coordinate 69,559,606 of NC_087446.1, forward strand.
CAAACACCTGAATGAATGAATGAGACCAGAAAACACACTTCAGTAAAGATATCCAGATGGATAATAAGCATATGAAAAGATGCTGATTAAAGATGCCATTAGTCATTAGAGAAATGCTTTTAAAAACCACAGTGAGATACTAGTACACATACATACAAGAATGAATACGATTAGAAAGACCGACCTTACAAAGTGCTGGTAAGGAAGTAGAGCAAGCAGAGCTGATACACACCACAAGGAATTTACAATAGTACAACCATTTTGGAACAGTCTTTTACAGTTTCTTTAAAAAAGGTAAATACCTATCTACCATATAACCCAGATATTCCTCATCTGGTGCTTTAGAAAAGAAAAGCATATGTCCATATAAAGACTTGTAACCAAATATTCACTGCAATTTTATTTATAATAGCTCAAGTTGTAAATAACCCATGCATCCATCAAGAAGTAAATGGAGAAACAAATGATGGTCTATCCAAACACTGCTCACAACAAACTATTCAGTAAATCTCAGCACAAAACAATACTCTGCTATAAGACAAATAAGCTATTAATACAGCAACACAGATGACTCTCAAAATAATTACACTGAATGAAAGAAGTCAGACAACATAGAGTAGATACTGCATGAATCCATTCATACAACGATGTTGAAAATGCAGACCAATATGTTGTGATGGAAAGCAGATCAATGGTTTCCAGGGGAAGAGATGGGGAGGGAGGGAGGGACAACAAATGGCAGGAGAGAAGCTTTGTGGGTGATGGGTATGTTCACTCTCTTGAATGTGGTCATGTTTTCTTGGGGATATACTTATGTCAAAACGTATTAGCTGTACACTTTATACGTGTGAAAATTACTTTGCCAAGTATACCTCAAAGCTGTTTTAAGAAAAAAGGCACTTCAGTCCTGATCCACCTCAGCGCCTGATTGGAGCGACATGATCAGTCCCTCACCCTGTTTGCCTAACAGGAAGGTAGAAAACCTCTCACGGAAAATATCATATGGATTTTTCATTTGCAATGTCTGCCATGTAATAAAGAATTTCAAGACATGCAACATGTCAAGACTATATAACGGATAATATGAGAATAAGAAACATTAGACAAAGGATGCAAACCCCCAGGTGATGTAGGCATCAGAGTTACCAATAAAGGCTATAAAATACTTTTAATATATTCAAGAAAATAAGGAAATTATGGGAGAATAGACAACAGGGTAAAGACTTTCACCAGAGAAATATACTGGAATGTATTTTTAAGAGAAATCAAACAGATACTCGAGAACTGAAGCTTTCAGCTCTGGAAACAGGTAAACCGAGCTAATTAGGATCCCTTTTAAGTAAAACTTTCAGTAATGCCAGGTAAAATACAACAACAAATGTAACACAGAGCTAACTATGGAAAGAGAAGTTCCCAGGTGACAATACAAAGAGGACACTTAAAGCCCAGAGTGGTAATCTTGTGAGCTGATGCCACCACACCCTGGAGGGAAGGGGTTTTAATCTGCACATAAATAGAGATACAATGTCCATTTAGGAAAAAGGGTCCATACCAGATGTAGAAGACTCTTCCTTTATATCTATATAGTCAGAGACAGAGATGTAAAGTGGCAGCAGAGGTCACAGTGACACAGGGCCCTGGGCCAAGGAGTGTGAACACCTCTGCAAGCTGGGAAAGGTAGGAAGACGAATCCCTCCCTAGAGCCTCGGTGTGGAACGTAGCCTTGGCCACACGTAGGTTTTAGCCCACTGACAATGACTTTGCACTTCTGCACAATAGAACAGTGAGATGATGAATGTGTATTGCTTTAAGCCACTGAGTCTGTGGTCCTTTGTTACAACAGCAACAGGAAAGAAACTCAGGAACCAACATGAACATGAACCCCAAGCTGCCTGCTGTGCTGGCAAGAAGTTCTTTGTCTCTGAACCTGGGGGAGTCTCCTGTCTTCTGGCAGCATCCACAAACTACCTCATGCTAACTTGACAGCTTGCAGAGGGTTAAATCTTAACCCTGCACAGTTCTTGATATTTAGTTAATAAAAATGATGGTGTCATCATGGGTATTTTTCCATCTTTTAAATACCTTTCAGTCTTCTAATAAAGCTACCTCTAATTGAGAGACAGTGTAAATAGTTTTCAAACTTCATAATAAATAACTGTGGTTTTATTTGGTTACTTAAATTATGAGTAATAATATTCACATTAGTAAAAGTTATTAAAATCAACATTGTTTAATGAAAATATCATTTCTTTTTGCATGAACATGTATTAACTACAATAAATGTTCCATGCTTTGTTCTACGATTTACTGTTAGAGCCTTAAAGAATAATATTTTCCTCAAAAGATATTATGGCAAAGGGATTTCTTTTGGTGGAACAGTTCCTACATCAAATCTGGTGCATGGCTCAGGCCACTGGGAACCTAGAGATGATAGATATTAGGAGGCATTATAAACACAAAATGATTTTTAAAGGAATTAAACAACTGGATGTGTGAAAACAAAGAATCTGAGAATATTCTAGTGAAATAAATGTATTTTTCAGCTTAAGCAAGACACTGGGTGAATAAATCTAAAATGAAAAAACCACCCAGAGATCAGCAGTGAGTCATGCATGCAGTGTGACTGATCAAAACCAAGTTGTTTCCAAACCAGTGTGCAGGCTTGATGCCTTCATGAATCAAGTCTGTGTGGCACCAGGTCACCTCGAATACATGTTGATGAGGTATTTATAAGCCCTTCACCATCCCAGCACAAAGCCCACACATGAGCCACAAGACCATCACCTACACATCTGCAAAAGACACAGCATGGTGTATAGCACTTTTCTTGTTCAGTAGCCGGTGGCAGGGCACTGTGAGCAGACAGAGATACAGGGACACAGAGACACAGAGGCACTTCCCCTCACTCAGCTGATAACCTTCCGTGCATTCCTGGGGACAGGATTGTCATAAAATGCAGCATGGATTGATCCTCCTCCTAGGAAAGGAACGGTAGGTCTGTCCTCAGGTTGGAGCAAGGGTGGCCGGAGGATCTCAGAAGAGCTGTTTCAGCACAACCAATAGAAATGTCGGCCACCGTGACCACGAGAGACAGGTCTCCTGCCATCCCGGTAGGCACTTGGGCTCCTGACAAAAGCTGGGCTCAGTAAAGGCTTGAGTAGAAGGCACAGACCTGAGGGATGCCCCAGCAAGAGACAGGAGGTAGGGCCTGGTTTATACTGCTCTGGGTGTATCCCAGCCTCATCCGAATACGAAATCAGAAATTTGCAAAACAGCAGAGCTGGGATGGATCATCTACTCCAGACTCCTCACCTTACAGTTTAAAGGGTGGCAGCCCTGGGAGGCAAAGCAACGTGCTAAAGGCAGAGCGTGGAAGTGGCAGCGCCAGATGAAAAGCACCATGGCAACCCCCGTTCAAGGCCGCTGACACTGAGGACGGGGCCAAGGTTTCCAACGAGGAGAATGAGACAGTGTAAATACTTTGTTCCCCCCAAAACCCCAAATGTTTACTAAGGCACAAAAACTCACCTTAACTAGCTCTCTTCTGAGGGGGCTCTCTTCTGTCTCCGTCTTTCTGTCTGTCTCCATTTCTCTCTCTCAGACACAAACACATACAATTTTGTGAAAGGGGACTTCCTGCCATACAAAGACAGACTTCACATCTTCAGAGAAACACTTGACAAAGCACATTTCCAATTCAAGTCTTTGTGTGAGGTCTGGGCAACTGGCTTATTTTCTAGAACAATAGGTGGTTCCAAAATCAGGAGATCATCTTCCCCAAAGGAAGAGTTCTGGTCCGTGTTGATGAAGCTGGGGGTGTCACATTTCATGAGCCCGTTCGGCTCCTCCTCTGGCCACCTGCTGCATCTGATGGCTTCCTGGAGCCGAACATCACTGTCAAGGGCTATGGTTGGGATACCAGCTTTGGCCTTGTCCAAGCGGTCCACTTCATTGACGTAGCAGTGAAAGAGGGACCTAGATTCGTCATTGTGCTGCCAGAGAACCCCTTGGGCACCAGCGGTCTTCCAAAGTCCGACACAAAGCTGTTCAGTCTGAATCTCTTCTCGGGAGACTCCGCATTGCAATAAAGAAAACCAAAATAAAAGATCGCTCACACTCTAGCTCGGTGACCTGAAGACTTATAGTTTTTGATATCTGCTGAGAGCAAATCCCTGCACAGAGCATGCTGACAAGCACTGGAAGTGAGAGACATCACTTTCGAACACATACAATTACACCCAAGGCAAAAGTCTCGTGAGGGCCCTTGGACCATCCTGAAAAGTCATCGCTCCCTGAGAATCCTCAATACTGGTGCATCGCACACCAGTGTTTCTCAGTGGGACACTCAGATCATCTTCATCAGAATTAGTTAAAGTGCTTCTTAAAATGCAGAATTCTGGGGTGCACACCCTCAGAGTCTCCAGAAGTAGGGACCGGCAGTCTGTATTTTCATAGCCACCAAGATCACTAAACATGCTCAGGTTTAGCACCGCGGTCTACTTCGGGTCACCTGAGCATCGACAATGCTGTCTCATGGGGTGGGGGGGGTGCCATATGTGTCAGTGTGCTGTCCTACCCACGTGTCTCCCCTGATTCTCAGAACTGACAGTGCAGTCCCATTGGGCAAGAAATACCACCATTTCACAATGCATACGCAGGGCGCCTGACTGACAGATACAATCAGTGCTAGGAAAGGGGACAAAACTCAGGTTCCTCATCGCTTGTTTCACTTACTGTGGGACAAATGATCAATTCAAGGGTAATAAATCAGTGTATGAGTGAATAACATGACTCTCGTTAGTCCCACGAGTGCCTGGAAGAGCGAGCCTGGGCACACTGAGAATCATAACAGCCCATCTACTTAATTGTCATCCTCCCCAGATTTATGTAAAGGTTACTTCCACCCAGGCAGTGACCCCTGAAGGGCAAGAATCATGTCCGAACACACTCTCAAATCCAGAACAGAACCTGACAACAATTAGGCTCTGGGGTCTGTGTATAGCGAGTGTGGAATCTCAGTGATGCCAGCTCTTAGACCTTGCCTTCCCATCCCACCCCTCACGATATGGCCCTTATGACCAGCTCTCCCGGGGCTGGGGCCACGGAACCCATTTACAGGACTGGAAGAATCTGATCATGTAAACCATCCCCCAGATTATCATCAAGAGTCACCTGCATTTCAGGGATCAGTAATCCCAGAAGTTTTGCAGTTCAGGCAGGTGAGGGATTTTTATATCAGCTCTGTCTTCTACTGTGACTGCCTGGGTGACATCAGACAAGGAATTCTCAAAAGCCTGAGCTTTTCCTTTCAGGAATAATCTAAATAACAAATTTCGTTGACCACTCAACAAGTGTGATGTGAAGATCAATGATTTACACAGGAGTACAACATTCACTAGGTCATGGATTTAGAATCAGAGAAAAATCATTTGAGAAAGATTGACAGAATGTAGCTTTAATGCAAATTTAAGTATTCTTACCTTTCAGTAAATCATCTTCTTCCCCAACTTATCACTTCACCCAAGTTTAAAAGATGTTTGAGAACAGGGATGAGTGTGCCAGCAATCTGGGACCCAATAACCTAAAATGTCACCTAGGAAAAAGAGGGGAGTAACACATTTTTAAAAAGCATGGTGAGGATGGCGGGGCCATCCCCCAACTCCAGACTAAGAAGCTCTAAGTAATAGATTTCCTGCCTGCCTGGGGCATCAGGTGATGTGAAAACCCACCCAGAAACCTCACTGTCCAGCAGCTCCTCCGTAACACAGGCTACACTTTCTCAGAATTAAGAATTGGGGCCAGTAACCACTTTGCTGAAGAATAAAGACAAAGAAGAAGAAGAGAGTTCTGCCCCTCCCCAGGGGAGAGCCCAGACCTTGGGCTGCATGCACTGAGCCTACCTCCCAGGAGAAGGATAAACTGGAGAAGGGCGTCCTGCGAAACTGGGACAGCAAATGTTGAGATGGGAACAAATTGACCGGCTGGCCAGGGACAGCCCCCTCCGTCGCTGCCTTGGCGGCTGCCTCCGCCCCCTCAGCACATCCTGCCCACTTCCGGTGGTTAAGCTGTCAGGGAAACAGTGCTTTGCGACCTGGGGCAACAGAGGCTGCCCCCAGGCCAAGCTGCGGGGGAAATGGGATCTAAACCACCAGCTCCCAAGCGGCAAGCTCCATACCCCCGCCAACAACCCGCCGCCCCCGCAGCCTACAGCACCCCCGGGGCAATATGTCCTGGAGAAGGGTGACCCGGGAATGAGGGGCAGCAGAGGCCACCCCCACGTCAGGCCTCCAGAGAGATGGGAGCTTATCCTCCAGCCCGCCAGGGGCAGACCCCCCTCCTCTCCAACCCCTGATGTCACCGCGCCCACCTCCCAGGAGCAACCTGACCGGGTGTGGGGTTTCAGGCTAATCTTGGGCGGGAGAGGCCGTCCCCAGGCCAGGTCAGGGGAGAGGAGAAGAAGTGGCCCCATTAGGCGGGGCAGCCGGCCGTCGCAGCTGCCTCTGCCCCTCGACAGCATCGCGCCCGCCTCCCAGGAGCAAGCTGACCTGGAGACGGGCATCCGGCTTCTTGGGCAGCAGAGTACACCCCCAGGTTTGGCCGTGGGGAAGAGGAGAGCAAATTGACAGGCTCCGCGCTGCAGGTCCTCTACCCCTGCCGTCGCCTCCCCCACACTTTAAAGGCACTTCCCAGGGCGCCCCTCCCCCAGCAGGCTAAATGGGACAGGTGTGTCTGGTGATCTGAGGCAGGAGAGGCCACTCCCACACCAGGCCATCGGGGAGACGGGAGCCAATCCACCAGCTCCCCAAGGCAGCCCCCTACCCCCACAGCAGCCACCGCTCCTGCCCCCTGACCTCACGGTGGCCACCTCTAGGGAGCAGGCTGACCTGGAGAGGGACGTCCGGCGAACTAGGGACAACAGGGACCGCCCCCAGGGCAAACCATGGGGAGAAATGGGAGCAAATGGACCGGCTCCATGGGAAAACCTGCCGCTGCTGCCACCACCCGCAACGTAACACGCCCGCCTCCTGGGGCCAGGCTGACTAGGATACACGTGTCTCTTAACCCAGGGCAAGAGACACCGCCCCCAGGATAAGCCGCGGGGAAGATGGGAGCAAATGTGCCCGCTCCCCCGCTGCAGGCCCCCGACCCCCGCCACCCGTGCACCCTGACTACCCTGCCTCCCGCCCCCAGCAGGCAAAGTGGGAAAGGGTTGTCCCGGGACCTGGCGCAGCAGAGGCCGCCTGCAGGCCACGCGGCACAGACATGGGAGCTAATCCTCAAGCTCCCCCGGGGCAGCCTCCCTATCCCCGCAGCCACCACCTTCCCAGCCCCCTGACTGCACCGCACCCATCTCCCAGGAGCAAGCTCACCTGGAGTCGGACCTCAGGCAAATCTCTGGCGGCAGAGGTCGCCCCCAGGCCAGGCCGCGGGGGAGAGAAGAAATGGAGCAGCTCCCTGGAACGGACCCCAACCCCCAGCCGCCGCCGCCGCCGCCGCCTCCCAGGACCAAGCTCACCTGGAGACCGGCGTCCCGCCTCTACGGCAGCAGAAGCCGCCCCTGGCTCCGCCGCGGGGGAGAGCGGAGCGAATTGACCGGCTTCCGTGCGGCAGCCCCCCTATCCCCGTGGGCCCTGCACCTTAACGACACCGCCCCCACTCCCCACTCAGCTTGCTGAGTGGGACAGGTGTGTGCAGCGACCTGGGGCAGCAGAGGCCGCTCCCAGGCCCGGCAGCCGGGAGAAGGCAGCTATTCCATCAGTTCGCCAGGGGCAGCCCCGCTCCGCCCCCTTGCCGCTGCCACCGCCCCCTGACCTAACCGCCCCACCACCCAGGAGCAAGCTTACCTGGAGTCCAACATCTGGCGAATCTCCGGCGGCCAACGCCCCCCCAGGCCAGGCTGCAGGGAAGAGAAGAAATCGACCGGCTTGCCCGGGCAGCCTCCCACCCACCGCCGCCGCCGCCGCCGCCGCCGCCCCCTCCGCCACCCCAGACCATTGCACTAATCTCCCGGGGTCAGGCTGACTGCGAGGATGTGCACTTGCCTTCTGACCCTGGCCACGTGCCTGAGCACCTTCCTGCACCCCTACACTCCCTGTACCTCTGCACCCCTGCCACTCTCTGCCCTTCCGCACTGCCTGCACCCCCGCATCCCCTGAACTGCCTGCACCCTCCACAGCCCCTGCACCCCTGCCACCACTTACACCTTTGCACTGCGTACACTCCTGCACCCCTGCTTGTCCCACACACCACCTCTTGGGCCTGTGGCAGAGTCTCTGCTGTTAGACCAATGCACAGGAACTCACATCTTTGCCAGTATATGATGCATCAGTGGACGTCTGGGGTTGGCTGCAGGAAGGTACATGTTCCCGGTCACTAGCCTGGGCCACTAGGGTGATCTCTGTGAAGTCACCCAGGACGGGCTCAGAGATGCTGTTCTCTGGGAAGAGAGGAGTTGAAACCGGTCTTGAGGGCAGAGCTGTGCTCACCAGGTCGTCCACGCTTCATGTTTTACACGGGGTTTCGGAGAAGTGAAATTGATCCTGCCAAGTAAGACCGGCCTGCTGTGCGCCCACCTCAGTCCTGGGCTCTGAGGCAGACCGACTGGCTCCTACCATCAGGACAGAGTTTGGGCACCTGAATGGTCCCTTGGAGGCATCCTATCACTTCTCAGGAAGAAGTCTGGCTGCTTCCACCCTATGGCCCTCCCTCCCACTGTGCTGGCCTCAGGAAGGTTCCTTATTTGGGGAAGAAGGCAGCCCACCCCCTACCCCACCCCTCACCTTTCTCTAACCCAGGCTGGTGCTTTCTCTGCCCTTCAGAGTCTGGAAAGCCATTTCTCTTCAGGTATGTCCCTTCTGAGATGGACTTGCTTCCACTCAATTCTAGGCGAGGATGCACCATGGAATGCACTGGGTAAGAGAACCAAAATAAATAGTTTCTTCTGTGAGGTTTTCTGTTTATCTACTGGGGCTGGGCTGTGTGTAGTTTGCTACAGCTATTCGTGCGAGAGGCTAAAGCCAACCGTGTGTCCTTGTTTTCATCTCCCCGCTGTCTTTGGGTTTTCCCTAGACACTCCTGAGACATTTACTTCTTTTAATTTTATTCCTGTTATTACACAGGGGCCCTACTGACATGGAGGTAAGGTGTTGGGGGAGCGGGACAGAGCAGGGCATTTGTAGTCCTGTGATTAGTTCTCATTGAGCCTGTGCCCTGAGCTGTGACCTCCACAAGTGTGTCTCTTTCCCCCACCCCAATTTGGGTGACACAGAAGGTATTTCCCTTCCCCCAGGTAGGTTAGGCTCTGGTAAAATAATTTCTCATTAAAAAAAAAAAAAAAACACAACCCGCCACAATGGAAGAGAATGTTCTGGGTGTATTTCAATAGAGCTATTTTTTCCTTTCCTGGCAGGAACCATGAGGAGTTTTCCTATGATCTTCACTCTGAGAACAGGATACGGTCCTGGAGGTAAAATGCATGAAAAAGAGCAGGGGGCCCCTCTGACTGGCCCCCTGGAGTTGTCACACTCGGACTTCCCCACGCTGAGCCTCCAGCTGGCCTCAGGGACCTGTTAAATCTGCCTGCCCCCGGGGTTCTTACAAAAGCGGGTTCTGCCCTGGGAGCTGTGACTCTCCAAGCCTGCCCGGCTGCCTCTCTGTGTTGGGAGCAGCTTTCCCCCTCAGTTTTCTTGTGGATCTAAGAAGAGCAGTGGGTTTGCAGCTCCCTCAGCTCTGGTGTTGTTTTCAGGACAGAAGGAGCAACTTCTGAGCTCCACACGAGCTGGACCAGAGGCTGGAAGCCTCCCCTCCTCTGCCTCCATGCAGACAATCAGTGGCTGTGGTTCTGGCCGAGTTTCTGAACATGTGGATTTAAACACACACATCCCAGCCCCCACAGGAGCACACAGTCCCATAAATCCCTACAACTTCCACTGGTAACTACGGAACTGATGAGGACACGGGTTTCGGGGCTGCAGAGGCCTGACTGCATGACTTTCTCCGTGGCCTATTAATGTGGTTGTTATGGGCCTTGTCTGAAGTGGCTTGCTTACCGCACCTGGTACATGGGAAATATAAAATAAGTACTAGAACCTCCACTTTTTCTCCCTCTTGGGCCTTCCAACCTAAAAAGTAATACGTGAACTCAGACGGCCTAGTCACCACAATGAGGTCCGACAAGCCCGGCTCTCCTGAGTGATGGACACTGACTTGCGCATTAACTTGGAACAGTAGGGGAACCGCCTTCCTCTAACTGGGCCTCTCCCCACACCAGGAACGCCCTCAGCTGAGAAGGGGCCAACTCCCCCATTGAGGTGTGTGCTGGTGGCTTCAGTGTGACCTGGCCCTGCCGGGACATGAACCTGCAGTGAGGTGGAGTGTCAGGAGGAGGGGGGTCCCTGCTGGGGCAGCAGGGGGCCCGGTAGCACCCTGCGCAGCCTGGTGCCTGGGGCTCCCCAATATCTCCTACGGCCCCCGGGTCGGCTCTGGTCTGGGCCACTCCATGCACCCTCCCAGTATCTTTTCATTAAGTCCCTTTTTTGCTTTTATCAGCCAGAGGTGGCTTCTGTTGCTTGTTCAGTGAAACAGTGCATCAGGAAACCAGACTATTTCTAAGATCAGTAAAATACGAACTTTGGTCAGCTCGCCGGGCAGACCGTGCAGCACAAATTCCCGCACAGGGCTGTGCAAATGCCTTACGTGAAGGGTCCTCATCATCTGTCTTCAGAGATACAGAAGCTCGTGGTTCAGGTAAAACCTCAGGGAGGGATTGAGGAATCAAAAGCTGGTTGGTTTCAAAGACTAACCGGTCAGACCAGACCCCTGAGCTGTGGTCAGAAGCCTGGCTCAATGTCACGCAGACTCAGCACCCTAAGTGTCCGGTGGGGCCGGTGCTGTTTCCTTTACAGGCTCTCGTTGGGGAGTCACTGTAGCCCCTTACACTCAGCAGGGAATCCAGCCCTCTTAGCCCCCACCCTGAGTGTTCCATGACACAAATCTCGGGAGTGTTTAATTTTCATCTTTGTTTAGGGGGATGAAGCTGGGGCAAGAGGAGAGATAAATTCATACTTAGTGACACCAAGTCACAGCCAGTACCTCCTCCTCGGAGAGCTATGTGCTCCCACAGTGGTGGCTGGGGGGCTGGGCAGAGCCCCTCCTCTGGTCACAGAGGGACTCACTCCTCTGACTGCAACTGATGGGTTGGACAACCAATCCAGAGGGGACAGAGCATCTTTCCCGGGAATTTGGAACTGACACACAGAAATTAATTTCACTCATCTGGGGATTGGGAGGAGGGTGGGAATCAAATGAAACCAGAGCAGGAGAGAAAGTTACAAGTGAATGACAGAGAGACAGAGAGACTGAACTTGTGAGAGTAAATAGTGTGAAGGAAGGATTACAATCAGGGCACAGAGGAATTCCAGCTCCTGGCAGTCTAGTGTGTCCCAGCCCATCAACAAACCTGCGGGATGGTTAACATCATTCCAGTTTTGCAGATTAGGAAACAGGCTGAAAGAGACGGGGGTTGGCTTTGGGTGCACAGTTAATTTAATTGCCACTGGACCCCTCACTTCCCACTGCCTGAAGGCACCATGATCCTCACAGGGACCCTGCAGTGCTGACAGCCTAGCACCCTGATCAAAGGGACCCTGCGGGAGTGGGAACCTCTCTGAGTTTGGAGAGTTCCCTGCACCGAGATTCCATGCATCAGCCGGCTCCCGCTCACCCCAGGTTAACGTCTCCCCAGCTGTGTAGTCCCCCGACCCGCTTCCCTCCCTGCCAGGCACCCCCGTCCTTACCACCGAGTGTACTGCAGGAATTCAGGCACAGGGATGCCCAAAGCAACACGAGCCCACCGGCTGTACAAACAGCAGACTCCCAGCCCCACCTGGGCTCCATGGGGATAGTAGGTGTCCTCACCTTTCATGTACCTAAGGCAATCTGTTTCTTCAGCTGGAGGCTATAGAGAAAAATAAAAGGTCCAAAACATTGTTCAGTGAGGAATTCCTCCAAGGACCTGACTTCAGAGTCTACAACCAGTTGTGCTGGCCGCTCTTACCCCCGGACTTTGGGTGAGGTGGATTATTGATCAGCACAATCGCCGGTGGCCCAGCTCCTGGGCTTGGCTGCCCAGAGGGGGCTGGGGGAATGGGTAAGGCCAGGGCACTCAGGAAGAGCACAGAGGACCTGACATCTCGCCTCCGCAGTTGTAAACCCTTCCCCAAATCTCAAGGCATCGGACAGAGTGCAGCCACCACAATAATGAGATGTTCCCATCTCTTCACTCACTCCTGTTGGTTCACTTACGTGCTGAGCATCCACTGGGTCACAGGACATGACACACAGGATGGCCGATGGGACAGGCTTGGTAATTCCCCCTGGATCCTGTTCAATCTGATGGAAGAATGATCACTCATAAACGGTTTCTCAAAAGGATACATAGACAGGAGACAAACTGCAGAGTGAATCAAATTTTAAAATATAAATGAAGATCCCCCAATCTCCCCGCATAAGGTTAACAGCATAAAGAAAATAGATCTTGCCTTTGATCACCAAGGAAGTGGTCACCCTCTCTCAGGAGGAAAGGAGAGTTAATCTTTGAGCAGGACACAGAAGTGCTCCATCGAATTGGACCAGGACCTCTTCATTCATTCAGCAAATCTGTATAAGCTCCTACTACTTATGGGAATCTAGTAACTATACCCATTCCCAAGGCTCTTGGGCTTTATTAGTCAACAAAATAGACACGACTCCCCATCACTGGGGGCTCAGAGTTTTAGCAGAGAAAACAGGCAACATGATGGGGGTAGCAAGAGCTTGGGGAAAAATAAGAGTGATATGAGCAAACTCAGGTGATTGTGGTGGGGTGGGAGGCAGGCAGGAGGGAATAAGGCAATCCTGGCAGATCTCAAGGAGTAATGAACTTGAAGCAGAATAGATCCGGAGGAAGAAGGAAGAGCCGGAGCCAGAGGCCCCCAGAGTGATGGGGAGAGTGTGGGCGGAGAGGCAGAGCAGGCCGGGTCCTCGAAGACTTTGGGACGACTTTGGCTCCTAATGGAATGGTGACCCTTTTAGTGAGTTTTGATGGGATGGGTGATGTCCAATTTATGCTTTTGTTTTGGGTTTTCTTGGGAGGAGGTTAATTTATTTATTTTAGTGAAGGTGCTGTAGTTTGAACCCAGGATCTCATGCATGCTAAGCATGCACTGTATCACTGAGCTACACCCACCCCCTCAATGTATGCTTTTATAGGCTCCCTCTGACTCTGTGTGGATGAGATTGTAGAAAAGCAAAGATGGAAGAAGTAGGCTAATTGGTGTCCAACAAGGGGTTGAAGGTGGCTCCTAGGAGGGTGGGGAACAGGGAGTACGTGGTTAATGAATTCAGAGTAGCCAGAATTTTCTAACAAGCTGGATTTGCTGTCTGTGTGTGTGTAAGAGAATGAGAGAGAGAGAACATGGTTCCAACATCTGGACCTGGAAAATGGGATGGATGTCCTCTCCATCCACAGGGGATGGGACAAGATGGGGCTGAGCAGGTGGAAAGGGGCTGGAATCAGCTCAGTTCTTCAATGTCATGGTTAAGGAGTCTATTAGATATTGCCACAGAAATGCCTAATAGGTAGAGGAGTCTGGGGTTTTTTTTCTTTCTTTTTAACATTAAAAAATATAATTTAAATGTATTAATTTTATTATGTGAATGGATTTGGAATTTTATTTCATGCCAAGTTATATGTTATAATAGCCAAATGGAAAATATATCAGAAAAGGGGAGAAATGAGGGCTTTCACATAAACTGACTGTCCATAACGTAGGTAAAATTTCAATGAAACCGTCTTCAGTGCAAAAACCTCATCTTGGTGTTACATAAAATTAAATGAAAAAGGACTATGTTGATGTATCATTATTTCATGTTACATAGTAGCCCCAAACAAACACACTGTTTAACTATGAGGCTTGTAGAAATACTATTCACTTTATTGACATAAATACAGAAATGCAGAAAGGTTCTAAGGTAGAATAAGCATCTTAGTGGAAATAATAGAGATCTGAGCATTTCACATGATATGTATGGACTGATTCAAAATTTGGAAAAGTAATTTACACAGTAGAACATATGTATGAATGTGAAAGCAAGATGAACGAAAGAAAAAGAATATGAGTATCAGGGAGAGAGTTCCAAATGGAAAAGGCCAATCAGGGAGTTTTGGACAAATCGAGAAATTGATGGCATGTCAATTTCCAAGTCTGGTTGCTTCCACCAAAAGTATAGCAGTGAGAGAGAGGAGAGACCCAGGACCCAACTCCGAGGCACATTCGCAGTAAATATTTGGAAAAAAGAGGAGACGTTGGCAAAAGACCATCCAGTGGATCGAAAGCAGAGCGATGGGCTGGAGGCCAAGTGAAGCAGGAACACGGGGGAGGAGAAATGGAAGAGCTGGGTCAAATGCTGCCAAAGGGCCACGCATGATGAAGACTAAAAACTGACCACTATATTTAGCAACGTGGGGTCACTGATGGCCTTGACAGAGCAGTTTCCATAGAGCGAGGGATCAGGGGAAAAGCCAGAGTGGGTGCAAAAGGGAATGGCTCAAGAGAATATGCAGACAGTGAGTTTAAACGACTCATTAAAGATTTGCTGCAAAGACATGGGGTGGCAATTGGTGGGGGCCAATTAGAGTCAAGGAGTGCTGTTTGTTTCTTTTAAGAGGATGGACTTTTATATACTGATAGGAGCCAACTAGCAGGAGAACAAAATAGATGAGGTAGTGACAGAGAGGATGGATGTGGGAGTGACAGCCCGGAGAAGATTGTATGGATGGGCCCCCTGGTGACTTTTGGATGATCTGGCTTTCGGTGTCACCTGTAATAAGAGGTGGGGCAGCGAGAGTGAGGTCACAGACATCAGAAGGCGAGCGGATGTGCTGGGAGTTGCTGGTGAAAGTTCTCTTCTGTTGGCTTCAGTTTGCTTGGTCAAAGTAGAAAAGTAAACTTACCAGCTGAGGGAAGAGAAGGAAGAGTTACTGGAGTCATGAGCAGAAGATACAAAAGAGCCTTCAGGGACAATGGGACAGTGAAAAGAGCAGAGGGAGACGGGGGGAGTGTGCTCCCAGAAAGTTACGTTTTATCTTTGAGGTCCCCAAGTGTTGGATGTGTGATTGCCCTTCCTGCTGTCTACGAAATAAAAATTGAGTATGGTTCAGGGAAAATGCTATTTCATTCTAAGAGGCTGCCTGTTTCTCAGGAACGGTCATCTTAAACTGCAAACACTACAAAAATGTTGAAAAGAAGAACTTGTGTACCCAATGACCCACTATTTTCTATAAATTTGGTTGCTATTTAGTTCCCCTATCAATACCACAGAACCGATACTGCCTAGGATGGAGATACATCGATGCTTAAATGGAAATGAAATCTGTATCTTTTTCCTAAACTCCATGGCTTCCTTACCATCCCATTCCCCTTGGAATTTAGGGGTGTCCGGTATAAGAAATAAGAAACAGTTTGAGAAAATCCCGGCTCAGAATTACACAGCACAACCTCAGCTCAGAAGTATACAGCCATAAAAATGTTTAGAAGCAAAACTCCATAACTACTCTTAAAGAATTTTGCAAACCTGGGCCTGCCCAGATGTTTCCAAACTGGAAAGGTACTCCAATCAGTTGACCGGTACGGGAACCAGAGGCTGGTCAGCCTTTTCTGTAAAAGCCAGAGAGTAAATATTTTCAGTTTTGCAGATCATTTTGTTGTAACCATGCAGGTCTGCAATAAGAAAGCGAAGAGCACTGGGAGACACGAAACAAATGGGCATGCCCACACCCTCCCTTCCACTCAGGGCAGCTTCTCTGTGGTGGGGAGCTTTGCCACAATGACTTGTTTCTTTGTTTCCATTGGTTTCTTTGTTTCCACCTTACTGCTCAAACTCAGAACTTCAAGTGAGCCTGGTCCTTCAGCATCCATGCAGAAAGAAGGCTGAGCGGGGGTGGGGATCCCACCTGACAGAGAAGAGAGATGGCTTGTCACCATGACATGAGACAATCACACCTTCCGGGGTGAAAGGGAACAAAGATAAGGGAGGGGCACAGCAGTGGGACCCCTGGGTCACCTGCCAGGCTTGCTCTCCCTCCACGGCCACCCTGGGGGCCTGGGTGGTGTTGGAACTCAGCTACAGTGATTAGGCTGAGGGGACTCAGGATAAAGGACCCTCCGTCTCCACACCGGGTTCCAAACGCAGCCTCTCTAAGTCTACCCTCTGAATTTCTGGAACTCAGCTGGAAGAATACATGATCAGGCCAGACCCAGAGCCCAAGCCAAACACGACAAGGGTCACGTGGGGTGGTAACCCGGTGCTCAGCGGTCGGGGTCTCCTTGCAAATCTGCAGAAATCCCTGTTCTGCCTCATTCCTGGGAGAAACCCCACATCTCTTCCTGCTCTGTCTGTTCTTCTCTTGAGGCTATTGTCCTGGAGGGATGCAGAGTCCTTGAACCTGGCCCTCCAAACGTACATAAGCAGCCTGTTCAATAAAACAAATTATGCACTTTTTCACATTTGCCAGTTTTTTGATTCCAGAAAGGCTGCGGGACTCTTTCTCACTGTCTCCTGTGCCCCCACCACTTGGTGGCCCTCTCCTCATGGAAACACGATTTCCCACAACTGCACCCTGCCTCCCAGCTTGTCAGAGGGGAGTGACCCACAAAGACACAGGTGTTTGTGAGGATCCTGTCCCCCAGCAGAAAGCCTACTCCTGGAGCCACGGACAGGGATCTGGCCTCCTGAGCCGCTCAGCTCTAATTGAAAGCCTAAACTGGGGACCCCGAACATTGCTGACTGACTTTCTGAGTCACCTGGGCTGGAAGGGCCTGATTTTTCTTTCCAAGAATGGATGTAGCGCAGCCTCCATTTTCAGGGCTGACATTCATGACGTATCTAGTTCCCCCAAATGCACCCCAGGAAGGAAAGGCCCTTCCATCCCACTGGTTAGAAACCCAGCCCAGGGGAGTTCCGAAGCACTGCATTGCTGTCAGGTCCAGCATCCCTGCAGAGTGGCCCCTGCCCCTGAATGAGCCCCTTCCCTGGGCCTTCCCTGCCTCGACATGACCACACCCCAGGTGGTGCTGGGGAAGGCAGGGAGTGCAGTGAGGGGAGGGGGGAAGCAGAGCCCCTTGCTCTGGAGTGAGGAGACCACAGAGAAAGGCACACACCACCCCGACCCTATACCCCAAACTCTTAGCCCCGCCAACACAGGGGCCGCTCTGCGCCCTCTCACCGTGGCTCTCCTGTGAGACTGCACCCAACCCGACATCTGGCACCCAAGCCCTACCTCCCCTCTTATGACAGATCCCGTCTTCTTGGAAACTGCCTAGCAGCGCGTATTCAAGGCCGGCAGCGGGCCTGGCGGATCTGCACTTCAGGTGCCCTACCTGGCCAGCCGTGCGTGCCTGGGCTCAGTCCTCTATCTTGCCCACCGGTAGCCTGGGTCCACGTCCGGTGCAAGCGGAGGCCACGGAGCCCAGGCTGATCCCCACACACGGACAGGTGAGGGTGCCCCCGCCCCGCTGCCCCGCTGCCCCGCCCACTGGTGGCAGCAACGCCCCAGCCTCCGGCCGGCGCCACCTGCAGGTCAGGACTTCCGCGCGGCCCTGCCCTCCCCGGCCCCGCCCAGCTGTCCCATAAGCCTCCCCCCACCCCCGTCCTGGCTGCGCCCTGGCTCGCATTGGCTCCGCAAGTTCTGCCCTCGCACAACTAGACTCGGGAGGACGCACGACGCAAGCGCTAGGGGAGGGCCCCGCGGAGTTGCCATGGTTACAGGCGCCACGCTCTGCGCGGGCCGGCGTGCGCTTCTGGGGCGGGTAGCGGGCTCCGGAAGTGTGCAGCTGCCCGGGACCATGGCGGTGCTTGCTGCTGGGGATGGCGGCTTGCTCGGCCGGGCGACTAGTTCTGGCCTGGTCAGTCGGCGGCCGACATCCTGTCTGGGGCGGCGTCCCACAGATGGTAAACGTACGTCCGCGCCGTCGGCGGGGCCGGCGGACATGAACTGGGGTGGGATCGGGGTTGGGGCGGTGGCCGGGGAGGGCTGTGGTGCCGGGGAGCGTGTTGGGGCGGGGCGGGGCAGGGCTTGGGCACAGCCTCAAGCTTTCCTCCCCCTCAGGCCCTGGGGCTGGGGCCGCGAGTCTGGGTCGCCCTTGGTGGCCGCGGCCTCCCAGAAACCCCCGGAAAGGGCAGGCGGAGGACCCATCTTAGATGAAGCGGGGCCTTACCCGGGTTTTGAAGAGCCCCAGAATCAGATGTTGGAATGGGGTGGCTTATCAGCCTTGTTTATCTGCAGGGAAATTTCAGTTCCATCCAGATGTTGGTTCCTTCAGTCAACCTCAGGAAAAAGACACAAGGGTCAGTGCCGATAAGCAGTTATCTAGGGCTTGACTCAAAATAAACTATGCGGGGTGTAGGGATGGTAGATGGGACCCTCCCTCTTGAAGTTAGCAGTCTTCTGGGATTAGAGGCCCCAGTTGAGGATTACATCCTCATCTGCAGTAATGGAGCTTGTGAGGAACACACAGAGAAGGGAGGGGTGTGGTGGCGGTAACTCATTACAGAATCCAGGACCCTTGCCTGGCTCTTGTGTAGAAGAGTCTCGCCTTGGATAGGGCAGCAGTTATCAAAGTGTATCCAAGGCCCCTGAGGTGCAAGACCATTTTCATAGAAACGCCGGGATGTCACCTGCCTTTTGCACACTCTTGCTCTCCCGAGTTCCTGCGGGGTTTTCCAGGGAAAACCTGGCCTGCGATATCACAAAACAGGGAATGCAGAGGCAGATAGGAGAATTCAGCTCTCACCAGTCCAAAAGAGATTTGCAGAAATTAAAATCACTGCTATTCTTCTCACTAATGATTTTTCTTTTGAAAAATAGAATTATATTTTGTTTAAGAGTATTAATGGTAACATACAGTAGATTGTTAATATTTTTAAGTGAATTCATACACTTTTTCTAACTTCTTATTTAACTTCTAACACAGGAAATATTGATAGATTAAACTCACATAAATAGCAGCCTTTTGGAGTTCTCAGTAATTGTTAAGAGTGTATAGGGTTCTGTAGAGCAAGAAGTTTGAGAGCCCCTGGAGAACGGGTGCTCAGATGCTAGTCGGGTGCTTAGTGGTGTTAGACGGATGCCAAGATGTCTTCCGCAACTGCTCCCGGACTTGAAGTAATTGGCCACATGGAGATGGGTGGGCAGTGCCTCCACTTTACAAACCAGAAGCTGCTGAATGTGTCTGGAGTCTAGGCCATGGGCTGTGCAGGGATTCCCGTTGTATCTGTTCTATCTAAGCCGGGATTCCTGTGCAGAGGCCTGGCCCTGAAGACCCGCTCTCCTTTGCTCCCAGCCAGGTACCTTCTGTGTGACTTCAACCCTCCAGAGGGCTTCAACCTCCGTAGGAACGTCTGCATCCACATTGCCTTCCTCCTGAAGACCCTGCTGAAGATGGAGGAGCCGGTACTGGTGCTATTCCCTTGGGGCCACCTCTACCACTGGCAGAGCCCCGATCCCTGGTCCGACTCCTTTGACCTCCCAAGTCTCAACAGAAACATCCCTGACATTGAGTACGAGCAGTTCATTGCAGGTGAGGTGGTGGTCATTTAACTGGGGCCAGGTGGTCTTTGTTCTGGTTCCGATCTGAACATCGGGCCATCTTACTTTGGGCTTGTCGGTCTGCTTAGGGGCCCTGCTCATGTTTCCTACACTGCAGGTGAATTTGGTTTTTCCATAGTTTTTTCGGGAAGTCAATTTGAAGTGTATGAGCTCTATGTCCCCTCCCCTCTGAAAACCCTGGCCTCCTGGTGAGATGCAGCGGTGACAAGGAGGCCACTGCCACAGAAGCCCTTGTCCCAGAAAGAGTCGCTCTCTGTGCAGTCAGGGCTGTTCTTACCTGTAGGAAAACACGATGTGTGTGGAGCATGGGCCACGTGCTGGAGAAGATATGTAACTGCCCATCCAGTATAATTTGGTCCTGCTCAAGCTACCCATTTAAATTTTGTAAGAGGGAAGAGTTCAAGATTTTCTTTGAATAAAGGTATTTAGAGCTTATCAATTTTTTTTTTAAATTGAAATGTGTTTGATTTACAATGTTTTGTTAGTTTCAGTTATACAGCTGTTTTGTTAGTTTCAGGTATGCAGCAAAGTGATTCAGTTGTACATATACATAGTCTATTCTTTTTCAGGTTCTTTTCCATTATAGGTTGCAAGATACTGAATATTCTTCCCTGTGTTCTACAGTGAATCCTTGTCGTTTGTCTGTTTTACATATAGTAATTTGTATCTGTTAATCCCAAACTCCTGTTTGTTTTATAAGTCTGTGAGTCTGTTTTTTGTTTTATAGATAAGTCCATTTGTATCATTTTTTTAAAAATTCCACATATAAATGATATCATATGATACTTGTCTTTGTCTAACTTATTTCACTTAGTGAGATAATCTCCAGTTCCATCCATGTTGCTGTAAATGGCCTTATTTCCTTCTTTGTTATGACTGAGTAATATTCTGTTATATCTATATACCACATCTTTATCCAGTCATCTGTCAGTGAATGTTTAGGTTGCTTCTATGTCTTGGCCATTGTAAACAGTGCTCCTGTGGAAATTGGGGTGCAGGTATCTTTTGGAATGAAGGTTCCCTCTGGATATATGCCCAGGACTGGGATTGCTGGATTAGGTGATAAGCCTTTTTTTTTTTTTTTTTTTTTTTTGTCTTTTGAGGAATCTCCATACTGTTTTCCACAGTGGCTGCACCAAACTACATTCCCACCAACAATGTAGGAGGGTTTCATTTTCTCCACAGCCTCTCCGGCATTTATGGTTTGTGGACTTTTGAATGATGGCCATTCTGACTGGTGTGAGATGATAACATTGTAGCTTTGAGCTGCATTTCTCTGATAATTGAACGATATTAAGCATTTTTTATATGCCTATTGGCCATCTGTGTGTCTTCATTGGAGAATTGCTTGTTTAGTTGTTCTGCCCATTTTTGGATTTGGTTGTTTATTTTTTTCTTATTAAGTTGTATGGACTATTTATATAGTCTAGAAATTAAGCCATGGTCAGTCTCATCTTTTGCAAATATTTTCTCCCATTCCATAGGTTGTCTTTTAGTTTTACTTATGGTTTCTATTGCTGTGCAAAAGTTTATAAGTTTAATTAGGTCTCATTTATTTATTTTGGCTTTTATTTCTGTTGCTTGGGTTGCTTAGATTGCCCTACGAAAACATTGCTGAGATGTATGTCAAATAATGTTTTGCCTATGTTTTCTTGTGAGAAGTTTATAGTGTCGCGTGTAATATTTAAGTCTTTAAGCCATTTTGAGTTTGTTTCTTTTTGGTTTTTTTGCGACTCTATTGTATGCTTTTGATTTGTGGTTACCTTATTCTTCAAATATATCAGCCCATTACTATATCTGTTTCCTTTAGACTGATAATCACGTAGGCTCCAACACATCCTAAGAATAACGAAGAAAAAAAAGAAAGAAAAAAATCTACATTTTCTTGCTCCCCTCTCCCATTCCCAACTTTTTTTATTTTGATGTCCTTTTTCATTTTTACATCTTTATGTTTATTCTCTTGCAACTCGTTATTGCATTTCCAACTATGGTTTTCCTGTTTCTATAGCATCCTGCTTCCTTTCTGTTTAGAATAGAACCTTTTAATGTCTCTGTTAGGTTCAATATTGCTGAGTTATCTCACTTCCCCTCCCCCCTTCCCCCCAGGCCTCTGAATCCTCAGTCCAGGGAAGCTAAACCATTCTAGCCTTCATCGGTTCTGGGAAAGCAATATTCAGAGTGGGAAAAGACATTGAAAAATAATATTCTGTGAGTTGCATTCTACCCTTGCCCAGAGATGAGAAACATCTGAAGGTGGAGGAAAACAGTTGGAGGTGGGGAACACAAAGTCTTTTCTCCTTTTGCTACTGAAGAAATGATTGCTTTTGTGATTAGTGGTGATGCCCTTTAAATTGGTGAGATCGAGATTCCACAGCTTCAGCGCCTGTGAATAACCAGCTGGGAGAAAGCTCTCTAGGGCCCCTGCAGTGGGAAAGGCAGCCCCTCTGAGCACCTGTTGTTCTGTATTCTTCCTGCCTCCACACGGGTTCCCTAGGCACCGTGCAGGACGATGCAGTTACCCAAGGTGGAGGACGGGGAGACCCCTGCTGTGTGGCGAGCCACAGAAGCCCACACTTGAAGGACAAAATGTAGAGTAGTGGGGCGGTCATAGGAACAGGGGATGGTTGAGACCCAGGATGGTGTCCTGGAGTCCAGCAGCCAAGGCTGGTGGGGCAGATTGGGCCCTGGGGCATGGGCAGTCCTTGAGGGATCTGAAGCAAAGATAGGAACCAAGAGACTGGATTCGTGTGGGGGTACGGCACCCCTTGGAGGCTGCGGGGCAGCTCAGTGGGCCCAGGGGGAGCA